>NC_133662.1:129616217-129916217 GCF_037893015.1 Macrotis lagotis | reverse complement strand
AAAAATAAAATTAGGGGTGAATATTTCTGGCTTAGGGAAGTGAATAAACAAATGCAATATGATTCAAATTTAAATTATAGGAAAAGAAGCATTCCCAGTCATACCTGAGTAGTTTATTTGAATTGGCCTAGAGAAAAAGTTCAATACTTATATATAGATTTGGTAATGTTACTATTTTGCTCAAAACTCTTCAGTTTTCCTAACATATAAAGTTCAAGTTTTTTTGGTTAACATTCAATACTATTTATATTCTGGGGCCACCACATCTCTCTGATCTTATCCCATAAATTTTCTTTCACATATTCTACACTTAAGGCAAACTTGACTACTCACTCTCTCCTGTATGCACTATACACTTTGCTGCATAATTTTTTCACACAGTTCCTAATACTTAATAATCATAGCTAGAATTTTTAACCATATTTTTAGGTTTACAAAGTCTTTACAAATATCTTTATAAATATCTCATTTTATCCTCACAACAACCATGGAAAGTGGGAACTATTGTTTTCTTCACTTTATAGTTGGGGAAACTGAGGCAGAAGTCAAAGGATTCCTAAGGCTGTATAGCTATTAAATGTCTGAGGTGAGTTTAAACTCAGGACTTCCTGACCCCATATACAAGTCTCTATTTACTGTGTCACCTTACTACCTGGTTGGGGAGATTGATAGCTCCTTACCACACAGAGAGAGCCTCAGTACCTTTTTACCATTTAGATGCCACTATGCTGTATCTCTGTGTATCATGTTACCAATATTTTTTTTTAGGTTTTTGCAAGGCAACAGGGTTAAGTGGCTTGCCCAAGGCCACACAGCTAGGTAATTATTAAGTGTCTGAGGCCATATTTGAACTCAGGTACTCCTGACTCCAGGGCCGGTGCTCTATCCACTGTACCACCTAGCCACCCTTATCAAGATTGTTTTTTTAAAGTTCATGGTTACAGCAAAATCTTAAAGGAATTTTCAAGCAACACTCATTAATTTCTAAAAGAAAAGCTTTCAAAAGTTTAAGGCAAAAGCACAGTGTATTCATGATCCTTAAAGACTCTTACAAGCTGAGTTATCACAACCAAGATCTTTCCAAATAATAAAATTCTTGCCTAGAGCCATTACAACCTTTTTCCTAACAAACAAATATTTGACATATATTTATTTGATGCTCACTATAGACAAAGAACTATATTAGTTGTTATATATATACATATATATATACAGAGAAGGTATGGCAATAGGGGGAAAAGGAGAAAAACAGAATATGTTATATGGATTTGGAGGTGGGAGAGCATACTTCCAATGAGCTTGTTCTTCATAAAGTATGCAAGCAGAAAATTTCTTCACTTAGGATGAACAAAAAATTTAGTTAACCATGTGTAATCTTGCCTTATGGTTAATGGTTAATTTTGTCTTTTATTGACTCTTACTTGTAATTATTTTGAAGAATACTGAGCAAAGAAACATCTACCATTGTAGATCAGGAGCTATACTTTTATTAAAATTATTTTTATTTTATTAAATGTCTTCCAATTACATGTAAAAAATTTTAAGAACCATTTTACAAAATGATGAATTATAGATTTTGTCCCCTTCTCCCACTCCTCCCCCTTTTTGAGAAGATAATTTGATATGGATTATACATATGAAGTCATACAAATCACATTTCTATATTAGCCATGTTGTAAAAGAAAACAAAATAAAACAATAAAAATAAAGGAAAAAGTATGCTTCCAAGTTCATCCGCATTCAGAGTTCATCAGTTCTCCTTCTGGAAGTAGATAGCATCTTTCATCATGCTTCCTTTGAAGCATTTTGGATCATTGTCTTGATCAGCATAGTTAAGTCTTTCACAATCCTAAGGAACTATTCTTCAAATTATAGTCTTGGATAATCACCTGGGATATCATTTTTTACCTTTTTTTCAAGCCCTCATTCTTAATTTCTTTTTGGTCAACCCTGGTTACTTTCAATTCCCTGATCCCTAAATCTACTTCCAACTTTTCTTTATGTCACAGAGTGCCTATAGATAACAATAACAATCACTAACTTTTAGAGTGCTTACATGTACCAAGCATTATGCTAAGCACTTTATAATTATTATCTCATTTGGTCCTATGTGGATGCTATTATCTTTATTGTACAGATGAAGAACCTGAGGCAAAAAAAGTTTAAGGGTCTTGCCATAGCTTATAAGGTGTTTGAAACTAGATTTAAACTTAGGTCTTCCTGACTCCAAGACCAGCTTCTATACACTCGTTGCACTAGGTAACAACTTAAAAATTTTTAGATCATCTCCCCCAAATTCCTGTTTCATCAATCATTTATTTTTTACCAATATGACAATTCCCAAAATGACCTGACTACCTTCTCTACTCCTACTTTTAGACTTTTCTACAGAGAACTATGAAATTTGGATAACTGGGTCTATCAATCAACAAATATTTAAGCAGTGCTAGTCTTGTGTTCCTTGGTGGAGGGGTACAAAAAAAAGGGCAAAAACATGTTTCCAGACCTCAGGGTGCTCGTATTTTAATGGGGGGAATAAAATGCAAACAATAATATACTAAGATGATACAAGATAAATCTATGTTGTTTCTTGGTCATCCTAGCCAATTTATCTTGCTGACCGACTACCCCATTTCCCACTATTATTTGTTTAAATCTTTTCCCATATACTTATCATCCTTAGGTCTTTTTTTTCTTCTTTCTTATTATGAGTTCCCCCATGGAGTTTGGCTAGGTCAGAACAGTGAATCCAAAATGCTGAGATAGGAAGTGCAAATCAGAAGTCAGAGAAAGGAATTCAGGCCAGGGACATTTGTAATATAAGCAGGATGTGTGCTATATAAAGTGTCAACAAAATCATTTTGACTCCTGGAGGGTATCATTTTGATCA
The DNA here is from genome assembly GCF_037893015.1 of Macrotis lagotis. Taxonomy (NCBI): domain Eukaryota; kingdom Metazoa; phylum Chordata; class Mammalia; order Peramelemorphia; family Peramelidae; genus Macrotis; species Macrotis lagotis. The sequence goes on along the minus strand of NC_133662.1, from coordinate 129,913,327 downwards.
TGACAGTGAGCATTCCCCAGCCTCACTTTATTCTGACATGCGGGCTCCTAAGTATACTGGTATGTGTCAATAACTTTTTTTTTGCCTCACTGAATTAAATTAAAATTTAACAGACATTTCTTAAGCACTTTTGACATGCAAGGAGCTGAAATGGTGAAACCAGTGAATCTGATCTCAAATTATTTGCAAATATCAATGTCCACTAATATCACTGGTAAATGCTGTTTCTTGGACCTCTATCTCTTTAGTCTATTAGGTACTGAAGATAGCACTATAGCCTCTCTGAATCTAAGATCTCCTGAATATGGTATTTTTCTTGTCCACCCACTACTTATAGTGGAGGTCAAGGATTTAGGAAGTATACTTGTGTTTGAGCTTATTGTTGCAAGAACCTAATGAACACAAGGTGGATTTGGAATAGAGATTAATCTTAGTCGCTAAACCAAATGGCTTCTCATACCAGTTTGTGGAAAGGTAGACTTGTGCTGAGGTAATAGTAGTGACTGTCCAGACTTGACCTACTAAACCTGAGAATCCAGAGACATTTCTATACTACAATGAGAAATTGGAATAATGGGGGCAGCTAGGTGGTGCCCTAGAATCAGGAGTACCTGAGTTCAAATCTGACCTCAGACACAATGTCACACCTGTGTGACCTTGGGCGAGTCACTTAACCCCATTGCCTTAAAAAATGAAATTATAAAAAGGAAGCATTGTGAAGGTGAAACTGGCAGGCCTCAGCAATAGTTTGGATATGAGGGATGAGATAATGAGGAATCCAAGATGAACCCAGGTTTTGATCCTGAGCAGGGTGGTTTTGTTCTTTGCTAGAATTAGGGAGGGAAGGAGAGAGGGTTTAGGGGAAATTTTTCTTTGTACATATTGAGTTTAAAGTGACTATTGGAGATCCAGTTTGATATGTCTGAGAAGCAGTTGGAAGCTGTCAAATTAGAGACCAGGAGGGATGGGAGCATGAAAGGAAAATGTGAGAATTATCAGTGTGGAGATGATAATTAAATTAACAAGAGTTACTGAGATCACCAAATGAAGTAGGACAGAATGAGAAAAGAGTTCAGGACAAAATCAAAAGGGCAATCCACAACTGGAGGAAGACCCAGAAAAGGAGACAAAGAAGTAGTGTTCAAATAGGGTGAAGGAAATCCAGGAGATAGTGGTGTCCTGAAGAAAAAGAGTATTAAGGGAGAGAGTGATTAGCAATTTTAAAGACTGCTGAGAAGACAAAAATGAGGACTAAAAAAATATCATTATATATGACAACTAACAGGTCATTGATAAGTTTGAAGAAGGCAGTTTCAGTGAAATAATATGATCAGAAACCAGATTGTAAGGAGTTAAAGAGAGAGTGAGAGGAAAGATAGCAGAGGTAGCTATAACAGATGACCTTTTCAAGGAGTTTAGTTACAAAGAATAGAAAAGACATGGGATGATAGCAGGGAAAAAGGGATCAAGTGATTTATTTTTTTTCAGGATAGGAGAGATATAGGTATGATTGTAGGCAATAGGACATGAGAGGGAAAGACTGAAAATTAGTGAGAAGTGGAGATGACAGAGGGGGCAATCTCTGGGAAAAGATGGGATGGTTTCAACTGAATAGTATAAGGATAAACCTTAATAAGGAGTAAGGTCACCTTATCATATGAAATATGATGACTCTTGCATACCACTTTAAAACTCATAAAAGATATGCATGTACATATACATGTATTTATGTATTTTTCAAGTGAACAGAGAAGCATATAGGTGTATACACATCTAAGTTTATTCTCATAATAAACAAATAGCATACATTCACTTTACTGAAGAGGAAACAAAGTCTCAAAGAAGTTAAGTGACTTATTCGTGATCAGAGAGAGATTCAAATTTGGGTCTTTCCTGACATCAGGTCCAATTTGTTCACTACAATATACTGCTACTTTAATAGTAGTAGTATAATTAGTTAAGGATATACCATCTTCTATTGCTTAAAATGTATATCTTCAAGTAAGGATGGGTTTGGAGGAACATGGAGCAAGAAGAAAGTCAAGTACCAGCAGAAGTGTGCTTATCTGACAAGATCCATGACCTGTAATTTTATCAGGTGAACTGATGAAGATTAATTCACAAAAAATCCTTGAATCACTCCCCTTCTTCCCTTCCCACAAAGATACTTATTTCCAAATCTCCATCATATTGTTCCAATCTGAAAATTTGATAGTAAAGTCCAGGATCTTGATTTCAATTAATTTGCTCTCCTCTTGTGATCATGACAAGAAACTGTCCTTAGTGCATATATCTTTATTTGCTTCTCCAAAGGGTCCTAATATATATTTCTTTCTTTCTAGTTTTTTAATTGCATGCCCAATTAATTGATCTGCTCTTTAAGGTGTATTTTACTGATGTCCACATTAAAAGATATAGATTTTCCTCTAAGCACTGCTATGGTTGCATCCCACAAATTTTGGAATGTTGTCTCATTATGAAGATCCCTTAGGAATAGACATTATACAGGACCTCAAGTCCTCTACTCCCTTTTGAGTGCTGCATCATGCCTTTGAACCTTTATTCAGAAACTGTTATAGGTAATGGAATTGCCAAACAGCATCTGATACAGTTTCCAATGATAGCACTAGGGTCTCTGACCTATGTCCAGGACTCCTTACCAACTCTTGCTTGGGAGCTTCTGAAGCCGCTGCTGCTTCTGTCACCAACACCTAGCCCCACTGGTGGTTCATCTACCTAAGCTCTGGCCAATATTCACTCCCATATCTTCTTGAATTACTAAATTATCTTGAACTGGAAGATTATCTCACCCTCAATTTTTGTTGGCGCTACCGCTCTAGAATTCAATTTGAAGCAGTATTTTAAAATTGTTGGAAGGGCTCAGACTAAGCAATTTTTTTTACTCTGCTATCTTGACTTTGTCTCCACAAGTCCTCCTAATGGTTCTTTTTGAGAATGAAGGACAGATTACAACAATAATATGTTCCAAATCAAACCCTTCATTCCTGAAAAACTCTTATAATTTCAGAGGGAATGATGCCTAAGAGTTAGCTACTGAGCCTAAACTTTTTTTTTTCCCCTATGTTCAGAAGTGCATTGTAGAGAACTGCTGATAGGGAATTTTTAAAAGTTTTCTCTTGTGAGGATACAGATGCAACATACAGCTGCTTTCCTTTAAATCAATTTTCATCTTTTCCTTTTCCTTTATTCTTAGTTCCAGTGAAATCTCTTATGTCTTAACTGTAAACCTTCCCCCTCACAAGCCAAATGTTTTTTTCATTCAGGTCAATTCTTGAGATTTACTCTAAGCTATTAAGAAAGTTAGTCTTTTCTATTTTATACCCAACTATATGACTAACTTTCTCCAGTGGATCTATTATTCTCCTCTCTATGATACATCTTTCATTGCTAAAAAAGGGAGTTAAGAGTATTCAGCAAGGAATTAATCATTAAATATTTTATTACTTATATTGTTTGTATAAATATTCATCTAATATTTATGCTTACACAAAGAATTGAGATCAATAGCATAAATAATCTAAGTAATCCTGACTCTTTAAAGACCTGCAATAGATATTTAAACATTTCTAGAAATATCAAATAATTTTAACTGCTTCTTCCAATGTGGACCCCATCAACTTTATTTTTTACCAGATTTGGTAGTACTCAAGAGAAAAAAAAAATCCTATAAATATAAGCAACCATGATTGAAAGTGAGAAAATAAGGTTATTATCTGGATAATTTAATAAAAAATGAACAATTCATTGATTTGGAGATTGTATAGAGACAATTGTGTTAATATTATATATTTTTCTTTTTATGTGACTATGCTACATGAAAGACAACATGGCAAAAGGGTTAGGATACATATTTTTGAATGAAGCATATCTGGGTTCATATACTACCTCTCTCACTGAGTCCAAAAGCAAATGACCTGGAACTTCAGGTAACTCTCTAAGGCTTTAAGGGATCCACAAGTTGATATTTCTTATCATGGACAGAATTACTATATTAATATAAGAAAATACTTATAGTATATATCTAGTAAAAAGGAATGGAAGGAAAGAAAGAAGGGAAGGAAGAAGGAAGAAAGAAAAAAGAAAGGAAGGAAGGGAGGGAGGAAGGAAGGAAGGAAGCAAATGTGTCTGAGGTGATATTTGAACTCATGTATATTCCTATCTTGTTTCCTATCTGCCTCTAGTATAGACATATTTAAAATAACCTTTGAAAAAAGTATATATGATCCTTTATTCTTAGGCCCTTTTTTAAGGGTAGAGGCACCAAAGAAGAGGACACATTTTGGGGCACCATTTTGAAAAAATCTAAAACAACTTTATAGAATCATTGATTTAAAACTGCAAAGCAATTGTAGAGATCTGATTGTAGCCTACTCATCTTACATTTATATTTTAAAGAAAATGAAACCCAGAAATGTTCATAAGACTACAGAAACTCAGAACTTAAGTACTGGCAATTTATTCCAATCTATACCTAAAAGCATCCCTAGTATAAAACACATTTGGCATTCGATTATCCATTCTCTGTATGGATGCTTCCAATGAATAGTGTGGACTCACCACCTCTTAGTGAAAACCTTTCCATTTTTTTGAACATATCTAATTGTTAGTAAGGAGTGTGTGTGTGTGTGTGTGTGTGTGTGTGTGTGTGTGTGTGTGTGTGTGTGTGTTTTCCTCCTTAAGAGGTTGTCACACCAAAGTCATCATACATCTAATATTATTTTAAACTATTAGATTAATGTATTAGAATAAATCATATCCATGTGAAATGAACTTCATTTTTTTTGCTCGATAAATATAATGCAGTATTTCCCCATAAATGTTTCAATAATGCATTTACTGGATAAATTCATAAACACTTGGTAGCAGATAATAGGCTCTAAGGACCCTGTTCCCCAACAAGACACAAGTAAATTGATATCTGATATCACAACTATCAATGTGAATAGATGATTCTCTGATTAGCTTTCTATATTTTTGACCCTCCCCATAGACTTTGCTTTTGAAAGTCAAGGCATGCCATCTAAAAATAAAAGGCATGCCTCTCATACTAAAGTAGAAAAGTTGAATCCCATTTGTTTCCCTCAACATGTTTTCTCATTGAAATCCATTTTCCTTTCCACATAGGTGAATAATAATGGCATGAAAAAAGAGTCAGTACAATCTTAGCATTATTCATCCATGTTAATGTTTGTTACACTATGAATGAGAATAGGTTAATAGGTCTCTTTGTCAGGTGCAATTAAATTGGTGTGCTGAGAACCAAATAATACAAATCATAAATGGTAGCTGATGTTGGCTTGTAGCTAAGAAGGTCTATAAAGGTTTATGGAAAACTTCCTTCCCAACTTGTAGTTTTGGAAATAACAGTATAAGACTTTTTTTTCCTTAGTTGTAAACACAAAAAAATGTGGTGAAGAAAAGTGTGGGGAAAGAATGAAGGGAATGTTGGCAATCAGTTGGCAGTCTTGTATATGCTAAGTTGTAATTTCCAAGGAAACCCAAATCAAAAAATACATATGAAGGTTTTATAGACCTGGGAGAAAATGAAAGTCTTAAGAAAATAAGGCTAGGTAAAAAGTACCAGGAAGAGAGAAAAAAAATCTACGTTTAGAATTAGAGGACTTAGGTTCATATTTTTCCTCTGAAACTAGCTGTATGACCTTTGTAAAATTATTCATGCCTCTGGGTCTTGGTTTCTTTATCTGTAAGATAATAACTGATAAACCAAAATATATTCTTATAGTGTAAAGTGTATGTTGGACACAATTATGATGTCATTTGATCCTCCCACTTACCCTTGGAGATAGGTAGCTACTGTTATCCTCATTTTCCAGAAGAAAACACAGGCTTAATGACTTGCTCAAGGTCACACAACAGGTATTTGTGACTGGATTTAAATTCAAGTTCCAGATTTCAGGCCCAGCACCCTATTCACTTCACCACCTAGCTGCCCTCAACTAAACCAGATACCACCTAAGGGCTCTTTTTTAATATTAAATTATTTATTATTCCAACAACATGCAAAGATAGTTTTCAACATTCATTTTAGTAAGATTTTGATTTCCACATTTTTCTCCCTTCCTTCTTTCCTTCCCCTTCTCCTTAACAGCAAGTAATCTGATAAAAAGTCATGCATGTATAACTATGCTAAACATATTTCTATATTAATCATATTGTGAAAGATGAATTAGGACAAAAGTGAACAAAAACCCTGACTGGATAAAAAAGCATAAAGTACATAACAAAAATTTTAAATGAAAAATAGTATGCTTTGGTCTGCATTCAGACTCCATAGTTCTTTTTATGGATGTAGATGGTATCTTCCATCACAAATCCTAAGGTCTTTTTCAGCTCTAAATTAATTACTTTGTTTTTGTTTTTAAGTATGCAAATTTCCATGTAACATTATAAATAGATTGTTAAAAACTCATGGTTTATGGCATTTTAAGTCAGACACAGATCTTATTATAAAAAGATGTGAAAACTGAGACTTAAAGTTTCCTGGCCCCTGGTTATTTAGCTATTAAGTGTGAGAAGCAGAATTTTTCATCTCACTCTTCTGATTTCAAGATATATTTTCAATTTCCTATTTTAATAGTTTTGAAAAGAGTTTATTTGTTTACTTTTTTAAAAAAATACTGAATTTATAAGACACAAAATAATAATACTTTTCCATATAATATACATTGTAGAAAAGAAAAAAGGTATTCCATGTGAATGGCTCTTGTTTTCTTTATTCTCTCAAATTGTCATGAGGCCACATTTAACACAATTTAGATCTTGTATTTAAATGACTGTGATTGCATTAACTGAAATAAAGTAATAGTCCAGTAATACTTTGCAATCAAAAAAAAAACTTCTGTCATGAAGTTTTATAAATGTAGAATTATTCCATTGCTTCATTTAGTCATGAAAATATGTTATTCTTTAAAATAAAATAAAACACAACACCAGTGTCTTAAATTGATGAAGTCATGACATCCAATATTATGGAGGGTAATAAATGAGTTGGTGGAGAGACTGAAGATTGTTTTTGGATGTTGAGTTTCCTGCATTATGACCCCGGATAAGGCAATGAACTTAATTTCCTTATCTGTAAAATGGTACATAGATAAAGGACAAAAGATCCTTCCATTTCCATGATTTTATGAAGATCTACTATTTTCCTACATGTTTTTTGTTTAAGAAATTTCTCCCAGTCCCACAATAATATTTCACCTTCTTATTGATGTTTTCTCTACCCTATAACAACCTGATGTTCAAGGAAGCATGTTTTTGGTATTTGTTATTTGTTTAATACTAAAGTCCAAATTGCGTAAACAAGCCGATTCAGGTAAAAAACACATTTATTAAATGTCTTTTATGTACCAGACATTGTTATAAGCATTGAGATACAAAGAAAGGCAGAGAAAGGCAGAATTGAAACATCTCAAAGGAAATGTGACATGCAAAAGTTTAGCATACCCACTCCAGGTATTCATATGGACTATTTGTGCCTGACCTGTGATAGAGCATTCTGAACTTATATTGGTCTGATCAGCCACAGTCAGACACACTGTAATTTGTCTCAAACATAGTGATGTCATTTTGGCCTTCTTTGATAATGAAGGACAAGAACCAACTAACCAAACCATATACAAAGAAATAATAAAATAGTCCCTTCTCTCAAAGAACTCATAATCTATCAGAAAGAGACAACAGGTAAAACATCTATGCATAAACAAGATGTGTTTGTGTGTGTGTGTGTGTGTGTGTGTGTGTGTGTGTGTGTGTGTGTAGTATAAATGGGAGATAATCTCAGAGAGAAGGCACTTACATGGATGATGACTAGGAAAGGCATCTTAAAAAAATGCTATTTTAGTTGAGACTTGAAGGAAGGCAAGGAATGGAGATGAGCAAGTACAGAATTTCAAACTTGGAGGGCAACCAGTGAAAATACTAGGAATTGGAAGCTATCTCCCAATGTTCCAAATGTTCTTTATGTTAAGAACAGCAAGGAAGCTGTGTCACAGGATCATAGATTATGTTGTTTAATCATTTATTATCTCAAGACATAGAAGAAATGTTTAAGAACAGTAAAGATATTATCTATATATCTATCTATCATCTATAAAATTAAAAAAAAGAAAAGCTAACCAGGACTGCAAGATAACTTCCTATGTTGGGGGGGGGAAGTAAAATAATCTTTGCCTGAAAAGTATTTTTCTAATTCTATGTAAGGTCATAAAACCAAAGACAAACCACACTGGTCACCCATTCTATCCTATTATGATATTTTTATTTTTCTCAATACATGTACTTTTTTTGGTAAATGGAGTTTGGAGTACTTTATTAGCAAAAATGTTAATTTGCTAGACTTTAGTACTTTTATGAGTCCATTTCAGGAAGAGCAAGAAGAATCTAAATTTTAGGCTTTGTGCAATAAACACAATGAAAATTTGTAATTTTCACTCAAGTGAATAAAAATAATTGGAAAATTTTTTTCTTTTTCTTAGGATCCCTAACACTTATCACAATGCCTGAAACATAGTAAATGCTTAATAAATGTATAATGATTGATTGATGGACTTGTGGAGAAATGGTACAGTTATTCATTTTTGTAAGAATTATATACCTGAAGTTTTGTAGTGAATTATTAAAAAAATTATTTAAAAAAATTATTAAAAAAAATAAAACTGATCAATTGTTCAATTAATTGACATGAATTTATTAAGTACCTACTCTGTGTCAGAGATCCCAAAAGTCAAAAATTCAGCTCCTTAAGGGGCTTCTGTTTTTATTATGAGACAAGAAATACATTTAAAAGTATGTATAAAATGTGTATAAAGTAATTTAGTCTATTTTTTTACGGGTGATACTTCTTGAAGTTATGGATCGTGTAGAACATTTTCTTAAGTTTGAACTGAAGGAAACTAGTCATATAGGAATGTAGTAAATTGAGTAAAGAGGAGTAAAATAGAAAAATAGACTATAACCAATTTTGTTCAGCATTCTGAATGTCAAATAAAAGAATGCCCATTTTTTTGTAGATGCAGTAGAGGTTGGGCAAGATGCCTTCAAAGATCCCTTTTACCTTTTGATCCATGAGAATACTAGGTCAAAGTGCACAAATACATTTGTCCTTATTGTATAATTCCAGAATGATTTTTTTAAAATTGGTCAATTCAAAGATGGTGTTAGAAAATCACTCTCTAATACTCATGAACTCCTAGAAGGTAAACTTGAGAGCACATAGTGTCAATTTATTTTTGCTTTCTTCACGACACTGTTGTTGTCCTTAAATCCTCAAAAACTTTCCAGAGTGGTGTTGATGCTCTTGCTGACTTTGGTTGAGGCTACCATCTGTCAACTCTCCTGCTCACCTCTCCTCCACTTTTCTCTGCCATCTGCCAACTCTCTTACCCATCTCTCCTTCACTTTTCTCTTTCTGAAAGGATTTTATTATTCACTTATTTGTCCACTGTGATCTGATTATACCACATGCCTCATAACCTTGCTTTTAAGGAGACAGAAACCAAGTGGAAGTACAAAATGGCCTTGAGGCTTTTCCCTTACCCATCTCATTTCTTCCATAGGCAATTGAAATGAACTTCTAGTTCAAAGTGGTCAGCAATAGTGTTAGAATAGCAAAGATAGATATTAGGTAGGTAGCTATAGACATAGATATACAAACACATATGTACAATTTCACAGTGTGTTTATTCACATATATATCACATGTGTTGACATATATAAATATACATCTTCATGCAGTAATACATTTTTGTATATATACACACATTATAGCACATAGACAATATAGTAAATGAATGATACTGTACTGCTTTTACTTGTTCAGTTCTCCTATATTAATTATAGTTATAAATAGTAACTCAATTTTAGAGAAAAAAACCTTTAAAATTCTTTAAGATAGAAGTGTTCATACAAATCATGAGGTTAATTACATATTCTAAAATTATGCAAATGATCATTTCAGTGGTGAATTAATCAATGTTCATCACTTGAAAAAATAGCTTTTAAATTATTTTCCCCCATAGAGATGTGTCAGAATAGTTGAAATTCTCATAGTGAGCTTCCCTTTTTAAGATTTTTTAAAAATGGCAGATGAAGACTCCTTGAGTTATTTTGGTGTTGAGCAACAGACACAGTAGGCTATTAAATTACACACAGGTGTAAAATTCCTAAAGGGTATTCCAGGTTCTGCTTTGCCATTACTTCGGAATTATATGTCAGCCATAAGTGGCTCCCATCCTTTGTTGAAACTTGGTGACTTAAAGAGAAAAAGTTGCTAACATTAACTGCCATGTAAGAAGAGAAATCAATAAAGGAGCTGTCAGTATTTTATGGGCAAGATATAGCACACTTGGGGCAGCTAGGTGGCACAGTGGATAGAGCACCAGCCCTGGAGTCAGGAGTACCTGAGTTCAAATGCAACCTCAGGCACTTAATAATTACCTAGCTGTGTGGCCTTGGGCAAGCCACTTAACCCCATTGCCTTGCAAAAAAAAAACAAAAACAAAAACATGGACTGTTCATAAATAGCAAGTATTCTTACCTCCCCATCCACCTCAATTTCCTTCAATAACACCTGAAGCATCATCATTCACCTCAGGCCTCTCCTGATTCCCCCCACTACTAGCATCTTCTCCTCCAATAGCATTTATGAACTTTTTGTGTATGTATATTTTAAACATTTATATGTGTATACATCATCTCCCTTCTTAAGGAAAGGAACTATTTCATTTTTGTCTTGTAGCCTCAGAAATTATTCTTAGAAAACAAGTGCTTATTAATTTGTATTGATAAATTGTCAAAATAGATGTTAATCAGTATTATACAAGATCAATGCAATGAAGCAGCATGGGTTCTATTTTCTTATCAGTAAGCAGTTTGTGTAGTCATTCTTGCTCATTTAAGGTCATGAAATGACCTTAATCCAATGATTCAGGAAGTTGATTTACAATCTAGAAAGGTTAGATTCCAAAGGCCCCATACTGAATGGAATCTGCCAAGTTGCCTCACTCAGCTTTCCTAGATATGCTAAAGAAGTTGACTCACAGAAATACCTCCCCTCCTCTCCTCACTAATAGATAGATTGGGTCTTGTGTAATAGTTATACTTAGAGACTATGTTTTGGGGGACAAAAGTTGTCTTATTTTCTCTGAGAAATAGTTGGTGTTAGTATGGTGAAAAGAATGCTGGCTCTGGCATCAGAGGAAGTGCCTAGGTTCAAATTCTGACTGTCACTTACTATCTGTGTAGCTCTGGGAAAGATGGTTAGTTTTTCTGGATCTTAGTCTCCCCATCTATAAATAAAAGGGTCAGACCAGATGACCTCAAATTCTAAATATTAAACCAAAAAGTCACAAGCGATACATTTGCTTTCCCTCTTATTGAATGGGCTTATATTTTATTGTTAAATATGGTATTTTTCTCAGTTTGTATGATTTGTAACTTTGAATGATCACTAGATTTGGAAACATGGATCAATAGTTGTTCAGAAATATTTTATTTCTTCCTCTATTGTCCTTCTAAACAGGAAAAGACCTTATATGTTTTTGGATAATTCCTCTTTGATCAAACAGAATCTTGTAAATGCATTTGAAAATTGTTTTAAAATCTAGAATCTAATAAACAAAATTGAGCAGAATTTACTTCATTCAAAAGTAACTAAATATGAATAGATTGTTATCTGTAACTTCCTTTGCTGTTTTTGATTAATCATGTCTAACACTTCATGACACAATTTAGAGTTTTCTTGGCAAAGACATTAGAATGGTTTGTCATTTCCATATTTTACAGGTGAGAAAACTGAAGAAAACTAGCTTAAGTGATTTACCCAGGGTCATATAGGTAATGTGTCTGAAAACAGATTTGAACTCTTGAAGATTAGAATCCAGTTAAAAAACTCATCCACTGAACCACCTAGTTGACCCTAACTTCCTTAGCAAATAGGGACCCAAGAGACTCCAGAGTGGTGCTGATGCTCTTGAAGACTTGAAGATAACAAGTAACCATGACAAGGACTCCAGTGAGCTCTCCCCCAAACTACTAAAAATACATTTCAATAATGACTCTAACCAGATACTAGAGTGGCAGAACCCCCCAAAAAACTGAGTGAAACAATTTCCCAGCCTAAGACAACTTGGAAGATCTGTGGGGAGGGTCTGTTGCATCAGAGTTACAATGAACCTGCAGCACAGCCCAGATCTCTCTGGAGTAAACAGGTTCCAGTCATCCAGTAACAGATCACAGACACCTGATCTGTGGCAGCAGTGGAGGATTTTTATACCTCTCAGCTCAGGGATTGCCAAGAACAATTGTTCTGTCACATCATTGTGAGAGCAGAGCTCAGTTCAATGCAGGCTTCAACAGACCTGGCCCCAAAAGACCAGGAGCTGGCCTGGGGAGTCACCTGGCAGGGAGCCATCTCGCAGCTGCTTCCAGGGTGCTCAACCCAATGATGGTAAGGGGGTCAGGGGAGATTGCAGAGGTCTCTTTGCTAGCACTGAGGCTGGACTCTATTGCTTTGCCCATACTCAGATCCAGGTCACAATATGGGACCCCAGTGTCAGGAAAAGGAGCAGAAACAGAGCTCACTACTTGCAGTGGAGTGGGGACTCTCCTCACAATTCTAGGGAAGAAAGGATTACTTGTGGTTATCCACAAACTAGAGCACAGGCCAGGAGAACATTTAGAATCTCTCATAAGACCTTGGAGGAAAAAAAGGTAAAAAAAGACCTTGGAGGAATTGAGGTCCAGGGTGGGGGGGTGGGGTAGAGTTGGTCACTGAAAACAACAAACCCTCAAAACTTGGGAATGTATCCTCCACCCTGGAAGCAGAACTCTACCTTAATAAAGAGTTAAAATCAAGTCAGAGACTGGGGAAATGAGCAAACAACTGAAGAAAAAAATGCAACCATAGACGATTGCTTTGGTCCAAAGGAGGATCAATATACACACTCAGAAGAGTTATCACAAAATCAAAACATCTGCATCCAAAGCCTCCAAGAAAAATATGATTTGGTTTCAGGTTACAGAAGAGCTCAAAAGGGATTTTGAAAATCATGTAAGGGAGGAAGAGGAAAAATTGGAAACAGAGTTATGCAAGAAAATCATGAAAGTCAGTATCTTGATGAAGGGAGATACAAAAAATTTACTGAAGAAAATACATCTTAAAAAATCATCTTGGATCAAATGGAAAAAGCAGTCCAAAAGGCCAACAAGGAGAAAATTGCCTTAAAAAGCAGAATTGACCAGATGGAAATGGAGATACAAAAGCTCTCTGAAGAAAATAATTCCTTCAAATTTGAATGGATGACTGTGAGAAATCAAGAAACAATAAAATAAAACTAAAAGTTAAAAAAAACCTAGAAGAAAATGAAAAATATCTCATTTGAAAAACAACTAGAAAACAGATCCAGAAGAGATAATTTTACAATTATTGTACTATCTGAAAATCATGACCTAAAAAAAAGAGCCTCGACCTCATTTTTCAAGAAATTCTCCAGGGGAAAACCTACCTGATATCCTAAAAGCAGAGGGTAAAATAAAAATTGAAATAATTCATTAATCACCTCCTGAAAGAAATCCTCAAATGAAAATTGCCAGGAATATTATAGCCAAATTTCAGAACTTGCAAATCAAGAAGAAAATATTGCAAGCAGTCAGAAAGAAACAGGTCAAATATCATGGAGTTATAGTCAGGATAACACAAGATTTAGCAGCTTCTATATTAAGGGATCATAGGGATTGGAATATGATATTCTAGAAGGCAAAAAAAGCTTGGCTGTACAACCCAGCAAAATGGAACAATCTCTTTCAGGAGAAAAGATGGATACACAATGAAATAGGGGACTTTCAAACTTTTGATCTTCAAATATAAGATTCATGTGAAGCATAAAAAAGATAAACAGAAAAAGTAAATCATAAGGGACTTAAATTATGTTGAACTGCTTATATTTCTGCATGGGAAGATGATAATGATAACTCATGTGAATCTTCTCATTTATTTGGGCATTAGAAGGAGCATGATAGACAAGGCACAGGTATGAGTTGAATTTAAAGATATAATTTATTTAAATTACATTTAAAAATAAGTATTTTAAAAATAAAGATATTAAAATAATATATAAAAGGATGGGATTAATGGGAGAGAATTGAATATAGTGAGGGAAATGGAAAGGAGGGGAAGAATAGGTAAGTTATTTCACATAAAAGAGGCAAGAAAAGCTTTTCCAGTGAAATGGAAGACGGGAAAGATGAGAGGGAGTGAGTGACCTTTACATTCATTGGGATTGTCTCAGAGAGGAAATAACATATACACTCCAATGGGTATAGAAATCTATCTTACACTAGAGAAAAAAGGAAAGGGAATGGATAGGAGAAAGGGGACAGAGTAGGGAGGGAGAGTTTAGGTGAAAGAATGGAGGAAAGATCATGGGAGAGGGAAATGAGATGAAATATATTTTGAAGGAGGGACAGAGTGAAAGGAGAGAGGGTATGGGGGAATAGGATGGAGAGAATTACAACTAGTAATAGCAACTGTGGGGAAAAATATTGGAGCCAGTTTCTCTGATAAAGACTTCATTTCTCAAACATAGAGAACTGAATCTAATTTATTAAAAAAATTAAGAATCATTCACCAATTGAGATATGGACACTTTTCAGATGAGGTTATCAATGTAATCTATTTAAATAATTTTTAAATGTCATACCTCACTATTAATGAGAGAAATGCAGGTTGGAGTAATTCTGAGGTACTACCTTTTACCTATTGGACTGGCTAATAGCACAGAAGGAGAAAATGATAAATGTTGGAAGAGATATAGGGAAATTAGGACAATGATGCATTGTGGGAGGACTCATTAAATGATTCAACAGTTCTATAGAGAAATTTGGAACTATTCCTAAAGGACTATAAAACCATGTCTACCCTTTCTTCTAGCAGTCCTACAGTTGGGTTTATATTCCAGAAGAGATGAACTATAGGAAGACAAGAATCTGTTTAGGGATATTTATAGCTGCTCTGTTCTGGTGGTAGGGAGTTGGAGATTGAGGGGTTGCCCAGTTATTGGGAAGTGGATGAATAAACTGTGGTACATGATTGAGATCAAATGCTCCTCTATTATAGGAAATGATGAACAAGAGACTCTCAGTAAAAATCTAACACAAGAGGATGCAAATGTACCTTATACAAAGCAACAGCAATATTGCAGGATGATCAGCTGTGAATAACTTACCTTTTCTTTCTTTCTTCTAAATTGGTATTTTATTCTTCCAAATACATGTTATAAAAGTTTTCCAACATTCATCCATCTGCATATGTATATTTTAAATTTCATAATTTCCTTCCATCCTTCCCCCCCATCCCTTCAATGGTGAACAGTAAGGTTAATATTGTAAATACACATTTGTGTTAAAAAAAATATTTACAGATTAGTAATTTTCAGTGTGAGGAATTAGGATTAAGAGAAAGAACTAAATAAGAGAAATTTTTAAAAAGTGAATGCAGGGACGGCTAGGTGGTGCAGTGGATAAAGCACCAGCTTGGAGTCAGGAGTACCTGGGTTCAAATCCGGTCTCAGACACTTAATAATTACCTAGCTGCCTTGGGCAAGCCACTTAACCCCATTTGCCTTACAAAAAACCTAAAAAAAATGAATGCAGTGTTCATCAGAATCTGAAGGGTTTTTTTTTAGTTTTGTTTTTCCTCTTCTGGATGGATTTAGCATTGTCCCTAACCGTTCTCCTAGGGTTGTCCTTGCTCTCTGAACTGCTGAGAAGAGCTTCATCCATCAGGGTTGATCAACTCACAATGTTGTTAATATGTATAATGTTCACTTGATTCTACTCTCTTTGCTCAGCATCAGATCCTGTAATTCATTCTATGCTTCTCTAGAGTCTGACCATTTATAGTTTCTTATAGAACAATATTAGTCCAAAAAAATTCAAATATCATAACTTGTTTAGCCATTCCTTAATTGATAGGCATCCCCTCAATTTCCAATTCTTTGCCACTACAAAAATAACTTCTATAAATATTTTGTAGCATGTAGGACCTTTTTTCTTCTTTTATGATTTCTTCTGGATATAGGCCTAGTATTGGAATTATTAGGTCAAAGAAATGTTCAGTTTTATTGCTCTTTGAGCATAATTCCATATTGGTCTACAGAATGGTTGGATCAGTTCACAACTACACCAGCAATTCATTAATGTCCCAATCCTCCCACAACCTCTCCAACATTGATCATCTAAGCCTATCTGATGGCTGTGAATTGATATCTCATAGTTTTAATTTGTATTTCTCTAATCAATAATGATTTGGAGCATTTTTCATAATATTACATATCTTTAATTTCTTAATTTGAAAACTTCATATTCTTTGATCATTTATCAATTGGGAAATGACTTGTAACCTTATAAATTTGGTGCAATTCTCTATATATTTTAGAAATGAGACCTTTATGAGAACCTCTAGCTATGAAAATTATTTCCTAGCTTACTGTTTTCCTTCTAATTTTGGCAGCATTTGTTTTATTAGAGCAAAACCTTTTTAATTTAATATAGTCAAAATCATCCATTTTTACAATTTATGATGTTTTTGTTGTGGCTAGGTAGTGCAGTGGATAGAGCACTGGCCCTGGAGTCAGGAGTACCTGAGTTCAAATGTGGCCTCAGACATGTAATAATTACCTAGCTGTGGGGCCTTGGGCAAGCCACTTAACCCTACTGCCTTGAAAAAACTAAAAAAAAAATTATAATGTTCTCTATTTCTTGTTTGGTCATAAATTTCTTCCCTTTTCATAGATAGAGTATTTCTTCATCTATTAATTTATCTATGGTGACTCCCTTTATGTCTAAATCCATACCCATTTTGACCTTATTTTGGAATAGGGTGAGAGATGTGAATCTATGCCTAATTGTTGCCATACTATTTTTCAGTTTTCCAAACAATTTTTGTCAAATAGTGAGTTCTTATCCCAGAAGCTAATGTCTTTGGGTTTGTCAAATGTATTATTGTAGTCATATACTACTGTTCCTTTTGAATTTATCCTAATCCACTGATTCATTACTCTATTTCTTAATCACAACCAGTTTTGATGACTGTCCCTCTATAGTGCAGTTTTAGATCTGATATAGGTAGGCCACCTTCCTTTACATTTTTTTCATCCATTCCCTTGATATTCTTGACCTTTTGTTGTCCAGATGAAATTTGTTACTATTTTTCCTAGCTTAGTAAAATAATTATTTAGTAATTTGATTGACATGGCATGAATAAGTAATTTAATTTGGGTAGAATTGTAATTTTTTTCATACTAGCTTGACCTAATCATGAGCAATTGACATTTTTCAGACTTTTTAGATCTGACTTTATTTGTGTGGGCACATTTCTAAATTTGGGAATAGTTCTGTATTTCTCTCCAGAATGGGTAACTCAGTTCACAACTCCACCAGCAATACATTAATTAAAGAATTGCTTTGTGATTGTGTTCAAATGGTTTCTGGGTTTGTCATGGGAGGTTGATTCCCAAGTATTTAATGTGGTCTGCAGTTGTTTTAAATGGAATTTCTCTATCTCCTACTCTTGGGCTTTGTTGTTCATATATAGAAATATTGATGAATTATGTGGGTTTATTTTATATCCTGCTACTTTGCTGAATCTGTTATTTCAAGTAGTTTTATAGATGATTTTCTTGAGTACTCTAAGTAGACCATCATATCATCTGCAAAGAGTGAAAGTTTTGCTTCCTCATTGCCAATTCTGATTCCTTCAATTTCTTTTTCTTCTCTTATTGCTAAAATCAATATTCTTAATACTATATTGAATAGTAAGTGAGATAATGGACATCCTAATCATGATGTATTATCCTAGTAATTACTTGCTATAATCACTTTGCTAAAATTTTATTTAAAATTTTTGCATCAATGTTAATTAATTAAGGAGATTGGTCTATTATTTTCTTTGTCTGTCTTGGCTTTTCCTGGTTTAGGTATCAGCACCATATTGGTGTCATATAAGGAATTTGGCAGAACTCCTATTTTTTAAAAATAGTTTATGTAGAATAGGAAGTCATTGTTCCATAGACGTTGAGTAGAATTCCCTTTTTTTTTTTCAGTTTTTGCAAGGAAATGGGGTTAAGGCCACACAGCTAGGTAATTATTAAGTGTTTAAGGGCAGATTTGAACTCAGGTCCTCCTGACTCTAGAGTTGGTGCTCTATTCACTGCACCACCTAGCTGCCCCTAGAATGAACTTTTAAATCCATCTGGACCTGGAGACCTTTCTTAGGAAATCTTTGATGGTCTTTTTTCAATTTCTTTTTTTTTCTAAAATTTAAGTAATGTATTTCCTCTTTTGTTAATCTGAGAAGTTTGTATTTTTGTAAATATTCATCTATTTCACTCAAGTTGTCCAATTCATTGGCATTTAGTTCAGCAAAGTAGCTCTGAATTATCTCTTTAATTTCCTTCTCATTGGGGGTTAGTTCACCCTTTTCACTTTTGCTGGTAATTTGGTTATCTTCTTTCTTTTTTTAAATCAGATTAACCAAAGGTTTTTCTATTTTATTAGTTTTTTCATAAAAACAACTTATAGTTTTAATTATTAGATCAATTATTCTTCCAAATTTAATATTTATTTATTATTATTTATTCCAAGTTATTGATTCTTCCAATTTAATTCCAATTCTTCCAATTCTTCTTCCAATTTTATTAATCTCTCTCTTGATTTTCAGAATTTCTAACTTGGTTTTAAATTGGAGATCTTTAATTTGTTCTTTTTCTAGCTTTTTTAGTTGCTTACCCAATTCATTGATCTATTGATACGTTGATCTGTTATATTCTTATAAGCATTTAGAGATAATATTTCCCCTCAAAACTGTCTTGGCTATATTCCATAAATCTTGTTATGAAGTCTCATTGTTATAATTTTCTTGGATATAATTATTGATTTTACTTTGATTTGTTGTTTGATCCAGTCATTATTTAAAATTAAGTTATTTAGTTTCCAACTAATTTTTGGTTTATCTTTCCATGACCCTTTATTACATGTATTTTTAATTGCATCATGATCTGAGAAGCATACATTTGTTATTTATGCCATTCTGCATTTGACTATAAGTTTTTATGCCATAGTAAATGGTCAATTTTGATGCACTGCTGAGAAAAATGTGTATTCTTTTCTATCCCCCATTAAGTTTTCTCCAAAGATCTTGCATATCTAAGTTTTCTAAGATTGTATGCACCCTCTTGACTTCCTTCTTGTTTATTTTGTGATTAGATTTATCTAGTTTTGAGAGAGGGTGGTTGAGGATCCCCATTATTAATGTCTTGCTGTCTATGTCTCCTTGTAAATCACTCAACATTTTCTTTATGAATTTGGGTGCTATACCACTAAATGCATGCATATTTAATAATGATATAGCTTCATTACCTATCTTTTAAGAAGATGTAGTTTCCTTCCCTATCCTTGTTAATGAGATTGATTTTTGCTTTTGCTTTATCTGAGATCAGGATCACAATCTCTGACATTTTTACTTCATCTGAAGCATAACATATTTTGCTCCACCCTTTCATCTTTCCCTGTGTGTATCTATCTGCTTCAAATGTGTTTCGTGTAAATACATATTGTAGGATTCTGGTTTTTAATCCATTCTGCTATCCTTTTCTGTTTTATGGAGAGTTCATCCCATTTACATTTACAGTTAAAATTTATTAATTCTGTATTTCTTGCCATGCTATCTTTCCTCATTTATATTTTTTCTCTTTCCTTTTCTCTTACTGCTCTTCACCAAAGTTTTACTCCCTTTCCCCTATACCTTTTCTTTTAAAATTTCACTTAGAGTTTATTTTTCACTTAAACCTTCACCTTCCCTTTTATCAGTCTTTCCCTCCTTATCTTTCCCTTCTCTGGCCCTTCCCTGTAAAGTAGGATAGATTTTTAAATCCAAATGGGAATGTATTCTATCTCTGGGTCAAATGTATTGAATAGAATTTACTCAGTGTTCATACCCTCTCTTCTTTCCCTCTAATAGATCTTTGTACTTCTTCACCTGGCTTTAGTTATTAAACAAGTACTATTAATCAGGTACCATCAATCAAGTTTTGATTAATTGCTTGATTGTTTGATATAGTCCAATCACAGGTTGATTGCTTGATTACTTTATTGTTTGGTAAACAATATTACCTCATAATCTCCAAATACCCTCCCCTCCCCTCTTCTATCTCATTAGAAATACACTTCTCAAGAGTCTTGAATTTCATCAAATTATAATAATTTTTATACCTCACTCCCTTTTTCCAAGTACCCTCCAAGGACATAAAATCATTATAAATCAAAGCCAAATCATTTCATGAACCATTTGTACCCCACCCCCAAGCATACTCTCTTCCAACTCCCCTCTTTAACTCCCCTACTAGGGTACTTAAACCCTTTTTAACGGAAGGATGGATTAAATCTAATCCTTCTAGGTAGATTCTCACCATACTACCTCATAGTTGCTTCTGATTTAATTAACTACAGAGTCTCAAAGTCCTCTAAATATTGGATCACTCCAAAGATCTTTCTTAAGAACTTTACATTTGATTGAAAGGTATGTGAGACAATGGCTGTCCATCTCTCAGAATATTATGCTTTCATCACAGAAAGTGTTAAGCTTTGTGAGCAAAGCAGAATTGAAGTAGGTCAAAGGAAACTGAGACATAAATTTAGAGTAAATATCCTTCTTTTATTCAAACATAGGATGTAATCTTGATCCTCTTCAATGGAGAAAGAAGAACCAACCATACTCATATCCTCTAAATCCAATCTCTTCAATTATATTCAACCTGTTCTCTATCCTAAGAGAAATACAGTTTTCAAGAAATTCAAGTATTATATCTTCCCTTAAATGGGTTGTATACCATTTAATGGTATTGACTAATATTTGTTTTGTTTTATTTTTCCTTTCCCTTTTCATTTACCTTTTTATGCATCACTTGAGCCCTGCATTTGACAATTGAATTCTTTGTTCATTTCTGGTCTTTTTATCAAGAAATTCTGATTTTTTTTTGCTCATCTTGAAATATTTGAGCTCTAATCCTGGGGTACAGGGAGTATAGATACAAGCTTTTTCTGTTGGAGCTGGGATCTGATCTCTGGCTTGTCATTGGCTAAGATGTTGCTTATGCAGTCCAGGCCTTGCATTTGCAGAAGTTTATTTCCTCCTTTATGCCCAGGTTTGTTCCCAACTCAGCCCTGTCTTTTGCCTTGGTGTTCCCAGGATTCAGATTTTGTTTGGGATTGGGACCCCTCCCTACCATTTTGCTAACTAGCTGCTGGGACCTATGCTGTTGTCAAGCCATCAGGACCTGAACTACAATGTGATTAAAAGCCCCTCACTGACTTTCCTGCTCCCCCACTTTGCTGGACTTTACTTCCCCTTTTCCCCCAAAGAGACAGACCTTCACTGACTTACCTTTTCTCAGTAATTCTGTGACCCAAGAGAACTCTGATGGACTTATGATAAAGAATGCTATCCATCCCAAATACAGAACTAATGATGTCTGAATACAGAGTGAAGCAAATTTTTTCACTTTATTTTTCTTGAGGTTTCTTTTGGTGGGGGGGGTGGTTATTTTTACTTTCTCCACATGACTATTAGTAGTGTTTTTCATGGCTACATATTTTAACCTATTCTCAATGAGGAGGAGTGGGGTGGGAAGAAGGAAGAGAATTTCAAACTCATGTTTTTGAAATGTAGCTTTTTTTTGCATGTAGCTGGAGGAAAAAAAAATTCTTTTTGCAAGTCATTGGGGTTAAGTGGTTTACCCAAGGCCACACAGCTAGGTAATTATTAAGTGTCTGAGGCTGGATTTGAACTCAGATACTCTTGACTCGAGGGCCAGTGCTCTATCCACTTTGCCACCTAGCCACCCTGGAAAAATTTTTTAAAAAGATTATAACCTCCTGGGTTATGGAACTTTGGTTTAAATAGTATAAATAGTATAAATAATTAAATATTATATTAATATACCATAACAAATAACATATTGGAATAGCAAGTCAATTTAAATAAGTGGGCTTGTATTAATTCATAACCGCATTATCTGACAGAACATAATCTAAGTTTTCCAAGTTAAAATGTAGAGGAAAAATGAGTGCCTTATTACTAATCTAATCCTCCACTGGATCTATGACCTTGAATTGTGAAAACTTTTTGCAGTGATGTATATCACAATCTATTTCTGCCTGGTCAATTTGTGTCCATGGCCTCCTATATTTCTATCATGGAGTATAAATTCAACATTCTAGGTATTCCTCATGTTCTTTTTGATATCTCATGCTCTATGGAATTGACCTATCTTTTTTTTCCCTGATTGATATTCTTCTATTATTAGCTACAGCTAGATAACAATGTCTAATATCTAGTGCTTTAAGAAGTTCTAATTAATTTTGTTTCTTGAGCAACTTTTTAAAAAAACTTCTGGAAAACATGACATATTTAAATTCTATCTTTTGATTAAACATTTGAGTTATTCTGAGAACCCCAAGAAGAGATTTTAAAACTGAGCCTGAAAAGAACTCTCCATGTTCTACAAAACTGACTGATTCAATGAAAACTTGATTAATTGATACCATGGGATTTATTTCAGCTAACCTGGATACTGGTATGATCCACTATCCCAAATACTTTATATTTCCTCTGATGGCATAATAGAAATCATTTCAGAAGTAAAAAAAAGATTTAATTTAATTATGTGCTATCTTTCCCTAAAGTCAATTTGACTAATTAATTTAAAATCTTCCAGGCTTACTTATCATATCAACTTTAGATTCAGGTATGTTTCATGAATTCAGTACAAATAAAATTTAAAGTACAAGATAGGAATTTATATTTTTAGACATTATTGAATGCTCACAAATATTATCTATTTTCACTCATATATAGTTTTTAACTTGCTTCATTTTATTTAAAAAAGATCTTACAATCACAATAAAAGGAAATATTTCATAAGCTACATTTTATTACAATGTTATTGATTATACAGACTATGAAATAATTTTTTCAAGTTAGTGAGGTACATGAAATGGCATATTCAATAAGCAGATAAAAGAATGTTTAGCATATTTTCAAAGGCAATGTTGGTAGAGTATCAGGCCTAGAGTTAAGAAGACTCATCTTCCTAAATTCAGATCTGGCCACAGATTTTACCAGCTGTGTGACTCAATCCTATTTGCCTCAGTTTCCTCATCTATGAAATGAGCTAGGGAAGGATATAGAAAATCATGCCAGTGTCTTTGCCCAGAAAACCCCAATTGGGGTCATGAATTGTCAAGATATGGCTGAAAAATGACTGAACAATAACACTTTTTCTGAGAATGTAAATTCAAAGACTCTTAGCAAGTCCTAGACATTATAGATGTTTGAATGAACAAGGGAAGCAAAGGGACATGCTCTGAAAAAGTTACTGTAGCTTTTGATATATGTCATGATATATTGCTTCTCATAAGAATAGTTTCTGAATTGTGTTACTTATGTCATGATGAGAAATGCCATTTAAATGTGTTAGGAAATTAAGTAATGAAATGATTTGACACATGAAAGAAAATTTAAAACTGTAGTTTTTCTTTCAGCTGTCACAACTCATTTAGATAACAATTGTCTACAATTGCAAATCTCTGATTCAAAATGTCAGCAAATGTCTTACTGAGGAGAAAAAACAATGGCTCTAAGGTGAATATAAATATTAACAGCTGGAGTTTATCTGTCTCCAATATGCTTATTGGTTCCTTGTTCTACTAATTTTGAACAAGCGTACAACAGTGTTGAAAGATAGGACATTGAGAGTGGGAAATACTGAAAAGGCATGAACTAAAAATATTTACAAGACTATTCTGAGTAAAGTCTGATGCTATCCTGAAGACTTGTCCCTTTGCCCCAATATTACATCACATGTGCTCCATAAATTTTTTCATTACTCTTCTTGAAGTATTTTTAATATATCTGTGAATAAAGGAACTAGATAAGAAGGGAATTCCAGGTTTTTAAAATTTCCTTGCCTTTGTCCATTTATGTTACAGTCTCATTGTTACAGAAACAGCCATTATATGCTTTAAAATGTCATTTTTTTCTTTTAGTATAATTTTTGTAAAAGAAAAAAATCATTTAAGTGTTTAAGAATTGTCATGATGAATCTTGATGAATCAATTCTTTCATGATCATTATGGGGTATAGAGATAGTCAAAGAGATACTCCTATCTAGACAGGTACTTGTAGTGAAGTTATAATGAAAAAGAACTACTTTTAGAGTTAAGTATCAGCAGAATGTTACATATGTATATGTGTGTGGATAAATATGTGCAGCATGTATATATGCTATCTGTCAATAACTTAAACAAATGGAGATTTATGTTAAAAACTATAAACATAAGAAAGAGAAGATACACATTTAATTTTAATTTGTTCTTTAGCACACCCTATTGAAGAGTAAAACAGTCTTGCTAGATTGCTTTTAGTTTTATAAATCAACCTGAGGCAACACATCCTTGAACAAACTCAATTCCAGAGCTGCTTGCTTATTGATAAATAGGATGTTGATCTTGTGTTCTAATGTATTTCCTTTGTTGGGAAAATAAGCCTTTTTTGGTGGAGAAAGATACATCAGATACATTTGCAGAAGATTAGATATACTAAAAATGTTAACCAGATCCAAGTTACTGTGTTTTTATAAGAAAACATAAAGTAGAAAAGAGATCATGGCAAGAGACACAGGGGATGAATTAAACCAAAATATATATTCAGAAATTTAGAACAGAATTATAGGCCAGAGCCCAACAAGAAAAAAATATTAACATTAAAATGGAATCATGAAATATGTAATAAAATAAATAAAAACAAAATAGAACATACATAATGTCAACATGTATTTGTTAATTTGGTTTTTAAGTCAATATGAACCTATAGAGATCCTTATGTATAGTTGCAACCTTCATTTCTACTTGTTTGACACCACTTTTCTATAAGACAGCAATTTTTCCATATACTTAGATGCTGTCATATAGAATTATAAGGAAGAAAATTATACTTTCTTTTGATATTATGATAATTTCCCAATATATTTCTGCCACTTCATCTTCCCAGGCTCAGAATTTAATTCTCCCTAGAACAAATAAAAACAGTTAAGCAAATCTAAGGGAAACCTTGGTAGAAAGCATCTTATGATATAAAGACTAAGTAGGACATGAAGGGATCGAATCTTAGGAGTTCTCTGATAAAAACTCATAAACTAAGGACTATAAACTTTCGAGAGACAGAACCCACAAAGGGACCCAGTGAGGCAGTTTTCCTACTCAAGGTAACCTGGAAAAGAGCAGAAAGGCTCTGCTCCCCCGGGGTCAGAGGGGCGGCCTGCCAGAGGGGTGGCCTGCCAGAGCCAAAGAACTTCAGCCTCCTGGAGGCATCCCCAGGGCGCTGGGAGCCTGCTCACAGCAGCAGGGAGTCTCCTGAGCTGCACCTCGGGGAGCACCCGGCACAAAGTGGGGGAACAGCAGGGGACCTCTGCCAGAGTGAGCACATGGAGCCCAGCCCTCAGGGCACACAGCTAGCAGCTTGGTCTTTCCACAGCCTAGACCAGGAAACAAAAGCAGGTGGAGCCAGTAAGCAGGAGCCCCCAGGGCATGAGCCCATTGAGCTGAGGGAGGGGAGTGAAGAGAGAGAGACTAAGGAGCTCAGTCCTCTGCCCCTGGAACAGGACTCTGGGGCTCTGACCACAATCAGATCCTGATCACAATCTAGGCCCCCCCCATAACAACAGGGCCCCCACCACCTCGGCCACATGGTAGAGGGGGAGCGCTTATGGTCATTCACAGACCAGGAGGGAGGACAGAACCTCACACACTGAGACCCTTGTGGGAGTGTCCCAAAAGCTCAGGAAGCACCCCAAAAAACAGGCTTAGGCTGGGAAAATGAACAAGCAAAGAAACAAGAGGAAGACCATTGAGAAACATTTTGCAAATGAGCCCAAGAAGGATCAAAATACTCAGTCTGAAGATGAGGAAGCACAAGCTCCTGCATCTAAACACTCCAAGCAAAACAGAAATTGGGCTCAGGCTATGATAGAGCTCAAAAAAGACTGAAAATCAAATGTGGGAGTTGGAAGGAAAAACTGGGAAAAGAAAGGAGAGAGATGCAGGAAAAATGAAGTCAGCAGCTTAATCAAGGAAATCCAAAAAAAATGCTGAAGAAAATAGCATGCTAAAAACCAGCTTAGGTCAAATGGATAAAACAGTTCAAAAAGTTATTGAGGAGAAGAATGCTTTAAAAAGCAAAATTGGCCAGATGGAAAAAGAGATAAGAAAACTCTCTGAGGAGAACAAATCCTTCAGACAAAGAATAGAATTCAGGGAGATTGATGAATTTACCAGAAATCGGGAATCAATACTTCAAAACCAAACAAATGAAAAATTAGAAGAAAATGTGAAATATCTCATTGAAAAAACAACTGATATGGAAAACAGACTTAGGAAAGATAATTTGAAAATTATTGGAATACCTAAAAGTCATGATCAGGAAAAGAGCCTTGACATCATTTTCAAAGAATTACTACAGGAAAATTGCCCTGATATTCTAGAAGCAGAGGGCAAAATAGAAATGGAGAGAATCCACCGATCCCCCAGAGAAAGAGATCCCACAAAACCAACCCCTAGGAATATTATAGCCAAGTTCAAGAACTCCCAAGTCAAAGAGAAAATATTACAAGCAGCCAGAAGGACACAGTTCAAATATCGTGGAGCTGCAGTCAGGATCACACAGGATTTAGCAGCAACTGCAGTGGAAGCTCCTAGGGCTTGGAATACAATATACCGGAAGGCAAAAGAGCTTAGAATGCAGCCAAGAATGAACTACCCAGCAAGGCTGAATGTCCTCTTCCAGGGAAAAAGATGGACTTTCAATGAACCAGGGGAATTTCAAAGGTTCCTTTTGGAATGGCCAGAGTTGAACAGAACGTTTGATCTTCAGATACAGGACTCAGGTAAAGCATGGAGATTGGAGGAGAGGGGGGGAAATATGAGGGACTTAATGAGGATGAACTGCATGTATAGAAAAATGATACTGATAATATTCATATGAACCATCTCAATTAATAGAGCAGGTAGAGGGAGCTTTTATAGTTGAAGCGCAGGAGAAAGCTGAATTCAAAGATAAAATATGGTGTAAAAATGGAGTCAATAGGAAAAAAAAGGGAAATGGAATGGGAGAAAGAAAAAGGAGAGGGAGAATAGGCCAAGATATTTCACATAATAAGATTTTTTTTTATTACAATGAGCTATTGCAATGATATGGAAGTGGGGAGGCAAGGGGGAATGAGGGAACCTTTGCTCTCATCAGAGATGGCTAGGAGAGGAAACAGCAAATATACTCAATGGGGTATAGACAACTGGAGTAAGAAGGAGGGGGGAGCAGGGGGGGGAAGGGGTGGGGATGTGAATAAAGGAGGAGAGGATGGACCATGGGGGGAGAGTGGTCAGATATAACACATTTTCTTTTTCACTTCTTGCAAGGGGCTGGGATTGGATGGCCTGCCCAGGATCATAGGGCAAGGTGGATTCTGGGCCTAAGGGGTAGTATGGGGGCTCAGGGCTTCTTGGCCCCAGGACCAGGGATCTGTCTGCTGCGCCACTCAGTGACCCTACAGCAGAGTCATAGTGAAAGGAGAGAGAAAATAGAGTACATGGTAGTGGAGAAATAAGAAAGGAGGGAGTTGCAATCAGCAATGGCAATGTTGGAAAAATATGGAAATAATTTTTGTGATGGACTTATCATAAAGAATGTGATCCACCCACGACAGAGTTGATGGTGTTGGAACAAAGACTGAAGCACATTTTTTGTTATTATTATTTGGGAGAGGGTGCAGGGCAAGTGGGGCTGGGTGGCCTGCCTGGGGCCACATAGCAGGGTGATCTTTGGGTGTCTGGGGCCAGATTTGGACCCAGGTGCTCCTGGCTCAAGGGCCAGTGCTCTGTCTGCCACCCCTACTATTATTACTATTTTATTTTATTTTGGGTCTTTTTTTTTTTTTTACTTCTTTTTGGTTTTTGCAGGGCAGTGGGGATCTGGTGGCTTGCATGTCACATGGCTGGGTGATTATTGGGTTTATGAGGCTGGATATGGGCTTGGGTGCTCGTGGCTCCAGGGCTGGTGCTTCGTCCATTGCACCACCTGGCCATACCTACAATTATTACTATTTTTTTTTTAATTTTAATTTTTTTTCTCTCCCCTTTACTTTTTCGCCCAAGCAAGTCTATCTAAATTCATGGGGGGAGGGGTATTTTGTTTACTTGTAAACAAATATATTTTATTAATGTAAAAAAAACATTTGTACAAAATGAGAATAAAAATAAATTTAAAAAAAGACTATGTAAAAAAAATTTTAAACAAATATCTAGGAGCAGAATCAAAATGGTGGCATGAAGCTAGGAAGCTTCCAAAGCTTTTCCTGAAACAACTCTAAATGAAGTCTCTACCCTAACATGACAGAACCCATTAAAAAAAAAACCAAGAGAGCAATAATTTCTTAACTCAAGACATTGTGGAGGAACTTTGGTAAAGGTTTGTCTCACATGATTAAAAAAAAGAGTATAGCCCAGCATAGGGAGAACTGGAAAGACAGAATGAGGCTATTAGCCACAGTGCAATTCAGCTTGGGGCTCAGAAAGCCAGTGGTACAATAGGCCAGCAGTGAGGGTTCCAACAGCAGCTTAGAATACAAAGTTTAAGCCCCAGTGATATAGGGGCAATAGGAGAGAAAGGGTTGGGTTACTCTAATATAAGGTACAAACTGCTAGGACCTGAGACCAGAGGCAAGCTGTAAGTCAGGGACCAGAGCCCTGATTCCAGCAGAAAAAGTTTGGAACTGTGCCCCTTTGCCTTAGGAGCAGAATCAACTATCAAAATGAGTAAAAAAAATATAATTACTAGCCATAAAAACTACTATTCTGTTAGGGATGATAAAAATGCTATCTCAGAAGAGGAAAGCAATAACAAAATACCTACATATGAAGCCTCAAAGGGGTTTATGACTTGGTCTGAAATACAAAAAAAGATCTATTGAAAGAACTCAAAAAGAATTTTAAAAATTAAGAGAAGAAAAATAGAGAAAAGAAATGAAAGTCATATAGGAAAATTATGAAAAAAATTGATTGAAGAAAACAATAACTTTAAAAGTAAAATTCCAAATGAAAAAAGAAATCAACTTCTTTAAAAGTAAAATTAACCAATTGAAAAGGAAAAATAAAAGTTAAATGAAGAAAACAAAGTCCTAATAATTAGAACCAGACAAATGAAAACGAATAACACCATGATATTCCAAGACTCCATCACACAAAACCAAAAGGCTGAAAAAATAGAAAAAAGTAAAGGACATATTAGAAAAAAAGTGACCAATCTGGAAAATATATCCAGGAGATAAAAATTTCAAATTATTGATCTACCTGAAAGTCATAATCAGAAAAAGAGGCTACATAACATCTTGCAGGAAATGACCTGGGAAAAGTGCTCTAATTTTCTAGAACAAGAAGATAAAATAGTTCTTGAAAGAATCCATCATTTACCCTGAGAAAGCAACCCCTAAATAAAACCTCCAAGGAATATTATGACCAAATATCAGAATACTCTGCTAAAGGAGAAAATACTTTCAAAAAAGAAGCAATGAGCCTAGTCAGGAATACACAGGATTTACCAGTTTCAATATTAAAGGATCAAAGACCTGGAATATGATATTCTGGAGAGCAAAGAAACTTGGATTACAACCCATAATCAACTACCCTGCAAATTCAGCATATTCATTCAAGGGAAAAGATGGATTTTCAACAAAATAAAGAATTTTGCAACTTTCCTGATATAAAGACCAGAACTGAACAGAAAATTTGATATTCAGATAGAAGACTCTAGATGTGTAAAAAGGTAAACAGAAAGAAGAAAAATGATAGCTGATAATACTAAGAAAAACATTAGGTAAATAAGACTAAATGGTAAGACTGTAACTCTGAGAATTGTATTTCTCTTAGGATAGTTGAAAGGAAGGCAATTAGGCAGAGGGTGTGGGTATAAAGTAATCAAGATGCAATAATTTATCTCATGAAGGTTGCATCTCTATCAGAATAGTGTGTTCTCAGAGTGTATGGGGATAAATTGATCATGAGGTGATGGTACTTTAGCTCTTGAAGGTTATATTTCTATAGGAAAGTTTAAAGGAGTATACTGGAACACAGTGTGTGAGTACAAATTAATTATGGCAATAATGCTAATGGTTCTTGAGAATTGTACTTCTATCAGGTAGTTGAAATAAGTTTACTTTGACTGAGGGTGGGATTACAAGACAGACATAAAACTAGACATGAAAAAAGTGGAGAAGGTAGAGGCATTAGAAATAATTACCACATGAAGAGGCACAAAGGAAGAAAAGAGAGTGTAAACACTGAGTAAGTCTCACTTTCAACAGAGAGAATTCTCAAAGAGAGAATGATATACATTCCTAATTAGATTTAGAAATTTATCCTACCTTGCAGGGAAGTAGGAGGAAAAAGGGAATGGACAGTTTGAGGCAGGTAGCAATCAGAAGCAAAACAATGGCAAGGAAAGATAAGGAGAAAGAAGAAAGAAAACAACTGGGGGAAGATAGAATGGAGGAAATTAAAAAAGATTTTGACGTCAATTTTTCTCTCTCATAATATTTCCCCCCATGCCTAATATGAAAGTATATTAAATAAAATTATAAATATACAACTTATATTAGATTGTTTACTGCCAGGGGGAAGTTGGAGGAATGAGAGGGAAGTAGAAAAATGTGAAACACAAACACTGGCAAAAAAATGAATGTTGAAAACTATCTTTGTATGTAATTAAAAATAAGAAAAATCATGGAGTTCAGATTGAATTCATGCAAAAACAATTGAGCAGAACCAGGAAAAAATTGTACACAGGAACAACAATATTGTAAGATGATCTACTGTAAATAACTTTGCTATTCTCAGCAATACAATGATCCAAGAAAATTCTGAAAGACTTATGATGAAAGGTTCTATTCATCTCCAGAGAAAGAACTGATGGAGTCTGAATGAAGATATTTTACTTTCTTTATTTTGTTAAGGTTTTTGTCCATGTTTTCTTTCACATCATGACTTAAAATTTGCTTTTCATGGCTATACTTAAATAACTTACGTTAAGTTTCTTCTTCAATAGGGGGAAGTAAGAGAGAGACAATTTGGACTCAAAATTTCAAAAAAAAATGTTAAAATTATTTTTATATATTTTAGAAAAAAATAATGAAAATTTTAAAAACTTTTAAAACTTTTAAAAACAATTAGATTTCTATATCAGGAAGCAAGTTCTTTACCAGAAAATTTATTTGACAGAATTTATTCATACTTATATGAGACAGAATTTATTTGATAGTAAATTCTCATGTATTTCTATAAAGTTTCCTATAGCTTTAGCAAATATGTGCTTCTTTTTTATTCTTTTTTTACTACTACTACTACTACTACTACCATTTTGTGTTTTCTCTATCAACTTTCAGCCCAAATCAATATCCAGAAATTCACTAGCTTTGCAATAAAATTCTATTGAGTTATAAATGGACCAATAACAGAAATCTACATCTAACCAAGCCCCAAAGAACATTTATCTAAGGAGGCCCCCATCACTGGGGCAAAGAGTGATTAGTGATTTCAGTAACCATTGTCTGCTTGAGGAGTAGAATTGGCAAAGTTGGGGGGAAGAAGAGATTCTTGGTCTTTGACTTCCAGCTTTGAGAAAGAAAATATAGTTTTTCATTCTCTTCAGGGAGAGATCCCAGAAGGAAGAGAAATATTCTGAGAAGAGGCTGATATGTAGAGAAGCAGGTACCTCAATTATATCCCTAACTCCAATTTATTATTATCAGATACTTTGGGAAATTTCCTTTGTATGAAATCTGGAATTTTTTTAGATTAGCTGATATATTTCATTACTAATGGAATAAATCATTTACTCTCTGTATTGTT
Source organism: Macrotis lagotis (assembly GCF_037893015.1). Taxonomy (NCBI): domain Eukaryota; kingdom Metazoa; phylum Chordata; class Mammalia; order Peramelemorphia; family Peramelidae; genus Macrotis; species Macrotis lagotis. The sequence continues at coordinate 129,881,281 of NC_133662.1, read as the reverse complement.
TGATATATTTTCATCTATATAACTTCCCTGATTTCTTAGTTTGGAAAAATAGGGTTTATTTGCTATTCACTATACTGTGGGTTTTATTTCACTGGCAGTTACTCTCTGAGAAAAGAGTAAATTCTTAGATATGTAGTATAGGGCAATACTTTCCCATTAAGAGGCATTGCTGAGGATATCATCTTGAAATTAAAACTATTTCCTTTAGAGTAGCAATATTTAGGGAGGCAGAGAGACACAGATGCACAGTACAACCTCTGTGAGCAAAGTAAAATGATCATCTTCATGGCACCAATCTCTTGTTCCCCTCCTGGATTTCTATGAAAAGATTGGCAGAGGACTGTTTAGAGATAGTTATCCATTCACACCTCAACGGAACCGTTTGGGAAAATATAAATATGTATACATATGTATATATATATATATATATTCATATATGCATACACTCATACATCACTTATGTGAAACAGAAAACTTTGAACTGATAGAGTGAAGTAAACAGATTCTCCATAGGAGAAATATACACAATGACTACAAATCATGTTAAATAAAAATAAACATTAAAAAACAGCAGGACTCACATTAACTATAATAATAATAATATTGACTGTGTGACTTGTTCAAATAAAGTACCCTCTCAGTAATGTAGGTAATTCTCAATTATTGTAATAAATTTCAGAGTATCTGTTAAAGAGTAGCTGTTGGAGTAGTGGATTTGTTAGAGTGTTTGACATAGAGGCAGGGATATCTGCATTCAAATCTTACATCAGAAGTCTACTTTTGGAGTAAACCAAGGCAAGTCATTTCTGTTTGTCTCGGTTTCCTCAGTATAAAATAAGCAGTATAATAGGAGCTACTTCACTGGGTTGTTGAAAAGATCAAATGAGAAATAACATTGTGAGATGAACAACCTTGATGGAAGCAGCTCCTCTCAGCAGTTCAGAGAGCTAAGACAACTGAATTAGATGAGATATGGACAATGTTATCCACATTCAGAGGAAGAAAAACCAAACCAAATCACACACACACACACACACACACACACACACACACACACACACACACACATACACACCCAACCCTTCAGAATCTGATGAACACTTCATAAAAATTATTTCTTATTCATTTCCCTTAATCCTAATTCCTCATACTGAAAATGACTAATCTGTAAACATGTCTATCCAAAAGATCAAATGAGAAAACATTTGGAAAGAACTAAGCATAGTGAACTGGTACAAAATACATACTTTTTAAATACTTATTCCCTTCCCTCACCTTTAGGGAATTTCCTCAATTGGAATTAAAAGTAGAGGTCCAGACACACACATACATATATGTGTACATCATTTAGTCAATTATTACTCTATGTCCACATTTTATCCAGGATTATCCTTTGCTCAGATGGAGCAAGTTCAAACAGACTCATGAGCGTCAACTGTTAAGTTTTTAGTGTGAACATTTAAATAATGCTATTAAACCAGTGTTTGATTTGACATTTTGTTAATTGTCTAATTTATACATGAGAAATTGTGAATAAATATTAATAATACAGATTAATATTATCTTGAGTTTGTCATATGCATATGCTATTTTCTTTTCATGCCAGTTGTTGTTAAACATTTTATCAACACACCCTTGCCTCAATCATTTTTCTTAAAAAGACTAAATAAAATGGATGTTGATTTATAAACTAACATTAAAAAGGTAGATTAGCTGATATATTTTTAGATTAGCTGATATATTTCATTACTAATGGAATAAATCATTTACTCTCTGTATTGTTTGATATATTTTCATCTATATAACTTCCCTGATTTCTTAGTTTGGAAAAATAGGGTTTATTTGCTATTCACTATACTGTGGGTTTTATTTCACTGGCAGTTACTCTCTGAGAAAAGAGTAAATTCTTAGATATGTAGTATAGGGCTTTAGCTGAGAATGGCAGCAAATAGCTATCTGACCCCATAATTTGTTGCTGTACTAAAAAAACTAAGCAAACATCAATGGCATTTTCAAATGGAGAATAGCTACCAGACTCACCAAAAGGCTCTTTGGGGATACTGCATAAAAATTTGATTAAATATCAGATATTGAAAACTAGAATTCTTCTTTATATATAATATACTTCTAGACCTGGAAGAGATCTTAAAACTCAGTGTCAACATTTTCTACATAAAAAAATAAAGAAACTAAGAATCCACAAAGTTTAAATGTCTTCTCTAAGTTTACAAACATCTTAGCAGCAAAGAGATCTACCAGATCTCTTTTCACTATATCCCACTATATCCCATTTTAAAGGGTTCACCCTTTAAAAACATATTTATACTAATAGGGTCTTGCATCTCTTTTTTTCCCTCTTTTAAAATTTTCATCCATATGTGCATGTATATTTTTAAGTTATAAAATTTTCTTCCGCACTCCCTTCAAACCTTCCCCCACAGCAGTGAATAGTACATACACATTTTGATAAACATGTTTACATATTAGTAATTTTCAGTATGAGGAATTATAATTAAGGAAAAGAGATACATAAAAGATAATTTTATAAAGTGTTCATCAGCTTCTGAAGGGTTTTGTGTGTATGTGTGTGTGTGAGTGTGTGTGTGTGTGTGTGTGTGTGTGTGTGTGTGTGTGTGTGTTTTGTTTTACTTTGCTTTTCTTCTTCTGGATAGGGATAACATAGTCCATAGTCCATAGTCTATACAATTGTCCTAGTTCTCTGGACTGCTGAGAAGAGCTGCTTCCATCAAAGTTCTTCATCTCACAATGTTGTTATTGATGTGTATATTGCTCTGATTCTTGCATCTCTAAGCTTTGCTTGTACTTTTGATGGAATTAAATGCTGCCTTCTTGCTGTGAAACCTGGACAGTCTATCAGTGCCATGCCAGGAAACTGAATTGCTTCCATTTAAATTGTCTTAGGAAGATTCTGTAGATCACCTAGCAGGAGCTAAGCTTCCTAGCATTCTAACATTACTACAGAGAGCACAACTATGATACACTGGGCATGTTGTTAGAATGCCAAATTTTCACATGTCAAAAAGACTATTTTATGGAGAGCTCACATAGGGCAAGTGCTCACAGGGGGGTCAGAAGAAGCCATACCAGGACACCCTGAATTTCTCTTTTTAAGAACTTTAGAATTGGGGCTGGCTAGGTGGCATAGTGGATAAAGCACTGGCCCTGGAGTCAGGAGTACCTGGGTTCAAATCCAGACTTAATAATTAACTAGCTGTGCAGCCTTGGGCAAGCCATTTAACCCCATTTGCCTTGCAAAAACCTAAAAAAGAAGAACTTTAGAATTCATTATGCTGCATGGGAGACACTGCCTAGCATGACGTGCCCTCATCAGTGAGGTGCTGCACTCTATGAGCAAGGCAGAATTGAAGCAGTTCAAAGGATACATGACATCCATAAGTTTAGAGTACCCGCCCCAGGTGTTCACATGGACTATTTGTGCCCAACCTGTGGCAGAGCATTTCAAGCTAGTATGGTCTGATCCAGCCACAGTTGGACACCATATAATTTGTCTCTAGCATAGTGATGTCGTTTGGTCTCCTTCAATAGCAAAGGACAAAAGCCAACTATGCTCATAGAAACATTTTTAGGAAAACAACTCGCATTAAATTGGTAGGTTAAAGAAAGCAAACTAAATAAAGTCAATAGAAATATGAAGCTAAAATGTTTATCATTTTTATAGTAATATTATCTGAGAAGTCACATAATAATGGGTAACAGAAACTCTTACCATTTTATATTGGGAATTTTTCAAATTCTCTCCAATGTCAAATGCTCTAATATCAGATGAAGAATTTACTTCTGCCTTGAATTAAAGCTTCAATGTGTACAATGGTTAGATTAATAGAATTGTTATATACTTTATACCTCAATTCTTCATGGATTTAGGGCTTCATTCATAAGGTTACCTGTGCTCCTCATTCAGATTGCAACTATCTTGACCTTAATAGCTGTCTTCATGAATTGCTCTAGATGAAAACATCCCCATTGTTAATTTAGTGGTTATGAGACTGAATTTTGCTAAGCTAAAACTAGAGAAATGGAAGACATATAGTCTTCCTACTTTTCCAGTATGGTAGGACATGATGGAGCTTTTTCTAACTTTTACTTACAAGGCTGCTTTTTCCTTTCCCTCATTTTAGAGAAAAAAAAATCATTGATTTTGCTTTGACACAGGAGTCTGTTTGAAACAAATTCCCTAACTCCTTCCTGCTTTTGAGTTCAGATAGGTCTATGATAGAGTACTGAGCCTGCAGTCAGGAAGAGCTGGGTTCAAATCCAATCTCAGAACATTTTAGCTATGTGTTCTAGATAAAGCTATTTTTCCCCTTTGCAGTTTGTTCTCTGAAATGCCTGCAGCATAGGCATCAAATTCACTTAAATCATGAATCATTTCCTTTCCCACTTTTTTTCCATCTTTGACTTTCACTAAGTCCTGACTCCCTGATGATAATATAATCAGTATGGTCTCCCTTTTTAGTTCCAAGCAAACTTGTAGTCATTCACCTTACATACCATAAAGAGGGTAGGAAGTTGGATCACTTACCATTGGCACTTCTAGGTTCTTCTTTCATTCTCACTTCATAACCAACTCCTCTCCTTCCCTGTGGTTCACTTAACCATATCTATCACCCAATCAATTGCTTTTAATTTTCTGCTTATTTGTGAGTTAATAAAATGTCGTTTGGTTTCTTAGTTCCTTTTAAGATACCCATCTATCTCCTCCACATCACTATCCCAGCCCAATCCCTGACTCACTGCCTCTATAATTAGATATTTTCCCCCCTTTGTTTACTCAGCCTACACAAGAGTACAAGTCACAAAATCTTCACATCTGCTTCAGCTATGATTAAATTATATTCACCTGCTGTACCTGATTTTAATAGATACTAAATCCTCTCCTCTTCCTACCCTCTCCTGGCTTTCTTTTTTCTTTTAAATATATAGACCTCCTAGTCTGTTTATACTTCCTGGTTGCTCTAAAAAGCAAAGTACACCTCAATCTAACTACACCTCTCAAGGGATAACAATATTCTCTACCCTTTTCAGAATATAAAGAAAAGAATACCTGGGGGCTGAATTAATAGCAGAGTAGAAGAAGCACTCCACTGAAACCTCCCAACATTACCCTCCCAATAATGTGAAAATAATGCCTCAAATTAAATTCTGGGATGACAGGACCAACAAAATATTGAGTATGAGATACCCAGTGTTCAGTGTGAGAATGTGAAGGTGAGGCATTCTTCCAGCCCAAGATCACCTAGGAAAATAGGAGAGATCTGTGACATTGAGAGTTGGGGGGGGGTGGAGTAAGGAGGATATTCTGGAGCTCTGTAGGTGAAAAACCAATTTGGGGAGTAGTGACAAGATACAAAGGCAGAAAAGAAGGACAATGGTCAGAAGCAGAATAGACTTTAAAGGAGGGACAGAACAAAAAGAGAAAGAAGGATAAATTTAAGAATATAGGAAGGAGGAAAATGCACAACTAGTTATCATAAATGTGAATGTAAATGAAATAAGCTCACTCCTAAAATGAAAGCAGACACCTGAATGGATTAAAAGTCAGAATAAAATAATATGCTGCTTGTAAGAAACACACTTGGAACAGAGAGACACAGAAATTAATTCAGAAATTAAAGAGCTGGAAGAGAATTCATTATGCTTCAGCTGAATTAAAAAAGGCAGGAGTAGAAATCATGATCCCAAACAAAGCAAAAGCAAAAATAGACCTAGTTAAAAGGGATAAGATGGGAAACAACATTTTGCTAAAAGGAATCTAGAAAAATAGACTAATATTAATACAAAATGGCATAAGATCCACATTATTAAAGGAAAAGTTAAATGAATTATAGAAGGAAATAGTAATACTGCACCATAGTTGATGATCTCAACTTTCCCCTCTCAAAACTAGATAAATCTATCCAAAAAATAAATAAGAAGGAAGTTTGGGAGAAGAATAGACTCTTAGAAAAGTTAGATATTAAAGCCCCCTGCAGAAAACTGAATTTGAAAGTCATATTTTTTTCTCAATGAAACATGACACTTTCACAAAAATTGACCATAAAACATCACAACCAAATGCAAGAAAATAAAAATATTAAAAATGACCTTTTCAGACTACAATGCAATAAAATTACATTTAATAATCAAAGAAACATAGAGTAAAACATTGGAAACTAAATAATATAATCTTAAAGAATGAGTGGGTCAAAGAATATATCATAGAAATAGCAATTTCATTAAAAAGAATTACAATAATAAGACACCATATAGAAATTTGTGAGATGCAGACAAAGTAGTACTCAGAGGGAAATCACATCTCTAAAGGCATAAATCAACAAAAAGAATACAAAGTAGCTCAATGAGTTGATATTCAATTTTAAAAAATCTTTGAAAAAAGAGCAAATGATATATATATTTACTTAAATGCCAAAATAGAAATCCTGAAAATAAAAGGAGAGATTAATGAAACAAAGTTTAAAACATGAACTCATAAAAACCAGTAAATAGTTAATTTTTTAAAAAATCCAATAAAATAAATAAGCCATTGATTAACTTTTTTTTTAAAAATGGAAAGAAGGAAACCAAGTTGCTAGTATCAAAAATTATGGTTGTCCTTGGTTTTTTTCAAAGACCAGGATATCAAGGAAATGATGCCATGATAGGCACATGAATTGAGATTTGAGTGAAAGTCATGATGTTCTAATTCACCAGCTTTACTTTCTCAGGACCAGATGGATTTAAAAGTAAATTCTACCAAACATTTAAGGAACAATTAATCCCATTACTATATAAACTATTTGGAAAAATAGATGATGCAAAAAATCAAAGAAAGCAAAAATAAAAGATCAATTTCCTTAATGAATATTGATGCAAAAATTTTAAATAAATAACAGAAGGAGATTACAGCAATATATCACAGACATCAAAGGATTTATAACAGGAATGGAGTACTGGTCCAATATTAGGGAAATTATTAGTAAAACTGGCCATTTCAAAAATCATATATCTGAATAGAGAAAAAACTGTTAACAAAATATAACCCCCATACCTATTAAAATATGAACAAGCCTAGCAATTAATGGAGCCAATTTTTCTTTTAGTCTGAGGACTCACTTTTATTGATAATTAAAATATCTGGAAATTTCATTATCTCTTTCTAGCCTCTGAACAACAATAATAACAAAAATAGAACCTTCTCATGTGATGAAAGAAAACCAGTAAGAAAGTGATTCCCAAGATAGCTAGGGTATCTTGTCTGACAATATATACCACACCCTGCCCTCATGCATTTCATTATGTGTTCTCTAGGACTCTTAGTGGTATTTCACTTAGAGAGTTCTTCATTCACATTTTTATTATTTATTTTACTAATTATATATAAAAGTAATTTTCAAGATTCATTTTTGTTCAGTTTTCAACCCTCCCACCTTTCAATTCCCTCTCCCACCCTAGGACAGCAAGTAATCTGATATAAGTTATACATGTATAATTGTACTACACATATTTCCCTATCAATCATACTGTGAGAGAAGAATCAAAATAAATAGGGAAAACTACAAGAAATAAAAAGCAAAAAAAAAATGAATTCAAAAAGGTTTAATGTGCATTTAGATTCCTTAGCTCATTTTCTGGATGCTGATGGCATTTTCATTGCAGGTCTTTAAGACTTCTCTTTGGTCACTGTATTGCTGAGAAAAACTAAGTCTATCATAATTGATCATCACACAATGTTGTGGTTTAGGTGTATGATGTTCTTCTGGTTCTGCTCACCAAACTCAACATCAGTTTATGTAAGTATTTTCAGGTTTTTTCTGAAATCTGCTTGCACATTGCTTGTTTAGAATGATGATATTCCATTATAGTCATATACCATAACTTGTTTAGTCATTTCCCAATCAACTGGCATACAATTGAGTTTTTTCTTAAAATGGTTAGCAGTATTTACCTAAAATCAAGAACATTATCTGTAATAGGGGATGAGATTGAAATCTTCCTGAGAAAATCAGAGATTAAACAAGGCTGGTTTATCATTGCTATTATTCAATATTGTATTAGAAATACTAGCTATGGCAATAGATAAGAAAAAGAAATCAGAGGAATAAACATAGACAATGAGAAAATAAAACTATTGCTCTTTGCATATGATACTATGATATATTTAGGCAATCACCTAAAATAGTTAAAACTATTAACAACTTTAGCAAAGTTGCAGAATATAAAGCAAATCCAAATAAATTTTCAATATTTCTACATACTATTATGCAACTCAGTAAGAAGATATAGACAGCATAAAATATGTGACTGTTTACCTACCAAAACAAATCCAGGGGCTATTATGAACATAATTTCAAAATATTTTTCAGTAAAGACATATAAACAATTGGAAAAATATTGATTACTCATGGGACAATTCTACATGAGTTGATTTATTTAGTACTATATTGAATACCAATCAAACTTCCAAATAATTATTTTAGAGAATGAACAAAAAATTACAAAATTACAAAAATTTGTGGCAGAATAAAGGTAAGGATTTCAAAAGAAACAATATGAATCATTCCTCAATTAATAAATAAACTGTCAAAATATAAGAACAGGCAGTTTTCCAATGAAGAAATCTAAACAATTTATAGTCATGAAATGCTCTAAATCATTACAGATTAGATCATTGCAAATTAAAACAACCTTGAGATATCATTTTATATGTATCAGGTTGACTAAAATGATTGCAAGGAAAAGTGACAAATTTTGAAAAGGATGTAAAAAAAATTGGAACACTGGTTCATAGTTGCAATAATTGCAAACTTATGCACCCCTTCTGGAAAGCATTTGGGAATTATGTTGAAAAAGTTATTAAAGGGGTGGCTAGGTGGCACAGTTGATAGAGCACTGGCCCTGGAATCAGGAGTACCTGCGTTCAAATCCGGCCTCAGATACTTAATAATTACCTAGCTGTGTGTGCTTGTAGATAAATATATATATTAATGTGTGTGTGTGTGTGTGTGTGTGTATATGTGTGTGTGTGTATGTATATAATGTACATATATGTGTACGTGTGTGTGTATATGTTTATGTGTCTAATGGTAGCCATCTCTAAGACAGGGAGAGCAAAGGAAAAAAATAGAAATTTAAATCATAATATTGTTCTTTTTTAGAAAATAATAGAAAATTGTACATAGAGGGTTTACAGTATCATGTGCAATCATATTTTTATTGTACTATATTATGGAAATGCTTGTTTTATTCCATACATTTAAAATAAAATAAATTACAATAAAAAGAAGAAAATAGATAATTTTATTACATGAAATTAAAAAAGTTTTGTATATACAAACAAATGTAGCAAAATTAGAAGGAAAACAGAAAACAGAAAAACAGCAAATTTCTATAATAAAGTTCATTTTTCAAATATGTGGAAAATTGAAATAAATATTAAAAATAAATGTAAAAAATAAAGTTAAAAAACATTCTTCAGTTGGTAAATGGTCAAACTGGCAGTTTTCAAGTAGTCAAAATTATTAATACTCCATAAAATGCTCTAAATCACTATTGATTAGAGAAGTGCCAATTGAAACAACTCTCAGGCACCATTTCATACTTATCAGATTGTCTAACTTGAAAGGAAAAAGACAAATGATGGGGAGGATATGGGGGTTGGAAATGGGAATCTGATGCCTTGTAAACGGAATTGTGAAGTGGTTCATCCGTTCTGGGAAACAATTAGGAACTATGCCTAAATGGCTACAAAATTATGCATGTTCTTTGACCCAACAATACTACCACTAGGTGTGAATCTTAAAGAAATTAAGGAAGAAGGGAATGGAACTATTTTTATCAAAAAAAAATTGTAGCAGCAATTCTTTTTGTAGTGGCAGAGAATTAACAATTGAAGGCATGCCCATTGAATGGTGAACAGTTGAACAAGTTTTGTGCTATAAGAGGTTACTCACATTTTGGTTTCAGAAAAAAAAAAAACTTGGGAAGATGTATATGAACTGACACAAAATGAAGTAACCACCACTAGAAGCATATTGTTCACAATATTATAATAGTAATCAATTGTGAAAAACTTAGCTACCCTAATTAAAGCAATGTCCCAAGATAATTCCAAAAGACCCACAATTAAAAATGCTATCCACATCCAAAGAGAAATTTGATGAATTTGAGTGTAAATTGGAACATAGCTTTTGGGGTTTTTTTACTTTGTTTTATTCTTCTGGGGTATTTTAATCTGTGTTTTTTTACAGCATTGCTAATATGGAAATATGTTTTCAATAACTCTGCATGAATAATTGATATCATTTTGATATCAAGATAGGGAAGAAAAAAGTGGTATCTCCAAATTGAAACAAAGTTTTTTTAATTGAATGTTAAAAAGGTTTTACATGTAATTGTTAAAAATAGTTAAGCATAAAATAAAATAAGATATCTAATCATTGAGTTAATAAATTGAATTTACCTTTTTTTATGTTTATTATATCTACTTCACTATTATTTCAAGGACTCTGCCACACTTGTTTCCTCTATAGAAATGTATAGAAGTCATCAGCTCTGTTAAAAATGCTTTTTTCCTTTCCATTAGTTTCTGATCCAGTTTTTCAGGACAAGTCTTCCTTGTTTTTAGAGCATTTCCATACACACACACACACACACACACACACACACACACACACACACTCACACACACAAACACACTCTCACACACACACAAGTAAATCTACATGCATATATTGGGGGGAGAGAGAGAGAGAGAGAGAGAGAGAGAGAGAGAGAGAGAGAGAGAGAGAGAGAGAGAGAGAGAGAAGAGAGAGAGAGAGAGAATTTTCTTTCAGAAATGTTCATTTCTTGCCAGTTGAGTAATCCTGAATAATTTTTACTGGCTTCTTACTATATGATATGCCTTTTGAATTTTTGTAGTAATTTCTCTTTAACTCCTGTATTAAAGTGTTTTGCAAATAACATTTTTGTGTTGGTTAAACCTCAGATTCTTCTTTGGAATTACACTGTAAATTATGACAGCTTTTTTTTATACTTTCAGTTTTTTAAGTCTTTAAAAACATTTATGATTTCCCAAATTATAATTTTTAGTGTTTTATTTCATTGTCATTTTTTGATGGAAAGTGAATGTTTCTTAAATTATCTCTCTTTAAAATAATTTTATTTTTGGTTATTAGCTTAATATCACAATAAAAACTCTGCATACAGTCAATATATAAAGTATAAAAAAGAAGATTGTATGTGAAAATGTGAAATTCTATTATTTATAATAGAGTTCTGAAAACTATTTTTAATTTCTTTTTATATTAGAGAAAATACAGTTTTTAGTTTTCCTTTATTTTGAATTTGTTACAATAATTCTTGTACCACTTTAATTTTAAGTTATATTTCACTCTTATTTTTTCTATAGCCTCTACTACTTTCTTGGTTTTTTTTTTGTTTCATCTTCTAAATTATTGACATTCTTTCAAATATTTTAATATAGCATCTCATTTTACTCATCTTTCCTCTATATTTTTTCACTGGGCTTTAAAGGATCTTCTGGAGTCTTCACTATGATGCAATTCTTTTTAGTTTCTAGTTATAGTTATTGCACAATTTTTCTATTCATATGGTGCCTTCTAGTATTTATCTCATAAAATGAGAACTGGTAGGGACCTTAGATGTCACCTAATCCAACCTTATTCAGAAAGGGAGTTCCAGAGAAATGATTGACTTGCCCACAGTAATGGAAGAAGTAGGTAATTTTACTTTATAACTGAAATTAAGATTTCTGGGGCAGAACCAAGATTGCAGTATGAAGCTAGCATGCTCCCAAACTTTTCCCTACACAATGTTAAATTATATCTCTACAAAGACAGTAAATCTACAGATCTCGCTAAAAAAGGATCAAAAAAATTTTCAACTATGGACGTTGTGGAGGATCTTAAATGAAGGTAATGGAAGGAAATGGGGAAGTAAAGTAGATCTAAGCAGGAGAGTTGGAAAGTCAGCTCAAGGCTTTAAGCCATTTTGCATTCTAGGTCCTGGCAGTTAGATAACAGCACAGGACCTGACAGCTAGATAGCAAATCAGTAGAAAGGGTCACAACCCCAAATCAAGTCTGAATCCTGGGAACATGGGGGCAAAAGATAGGACAGGATTGGAAACAAACCACTGCAGACCCTGGAAATAAAGGAGGAAATACAACACCTGAGCTGCAAAGGTAATATCTTGGCCAACATTTAAGCTGGGGATTAGACTCTAACTCCAGCACAAAAAGCTTGTCTCAACATGCCCTGTACCCCAGGAGCAAAGGTCAAATAATTAAAATGAGCAAAAAACCTAAAAGAGTGCTAACCATGGAAACTATTATGCAGATAGAGATGACAAAAATGTTACTTCAGAAGAAGGAAGCAGGGGAAAATTACCTATATGGGAAGTCTCAAAGGAGTCTAGCAATTCAAAAATCCAAAAATTCAAATTTCAAAATCTAAGAGATCTTTAAAAAAGAATTTAAAAACTAAACAAGAGATGAAGAAGAAAAATAGAAAAAAAAGAAGTGAGAGCCATGCAGGAAAATTATGAAAAATTGACCAAAGAAATCAACTCCTTTAAAAATAAAAATAGCCAACTGGAAAAAGAATGCAATTCTTCAAAAAACAAAATTGATTACCTGGAAAAAGAAAGCAATTCACTTGAAACTCAAAGTGAGCAACTGGAAAGGGAATGCAATGCAGCAAAAAAGTAAAATTAACTGACTGGAAAAAGAAACAAAAAAAAAGGTAAGTGAAGAAAATAAAATCCTAAAAATATGAATTGGACAAATAGAAACCAATGAATCTGAGATACCATGATTCCATTAAACAAAGCCAAAAGCTTGAAAACATTGAAGAAAACATAAAGTATCTTTGAGAAGAAAACAACAACCTGGAAAAAATGGTCCAGGAGAGATATTTATAAATCGTTGGTATACTAGAAAGCCTAGATCAAAAAGAGTCTGGAGAATATCTCTGAGGAAATTATCAAGGAAAACTGTGACTAGATCAAGAAGACAAAATAGCTATTGAAAGAATATATAGAACTCCTTCAGAAAGAGACCCCAGAATAAATCTCCAAGGGCTATTATAGCCAAATTTCAAATTTCTCAAATAAAGGAGAAAGAACCACAAGCAGTCAAGAAGCAGCAATTTAAATACAAAAGAAACATAATCAGAATTACAGAGGACTTATCAGCTTCAACACTGAAGTAGCAGAGGGCCTGGAATATGATTTCAGAGGGCAAAGGACCTTGGATTTCAACCAAGAATTTACAATCTTGCAAAACACAGCATATTCTGTCAGGAGAAAAGATGGATGTTCAATGAAATAGTGAACTTACAAAATTTCCTGATAAAAAGATCAGAACTTAAGAGCCTTCAGTCTTCAAATACAAGCCTCAAGGGATACATAAAAAGGTAAACAGAATGGGATTAAAAAAATGTTAGTCAAGAACATTAAATTATATACAACTCTATAACACAAGAAAGCACTCGTAACTCTTGAGAATTATATTTCTCTTAAGATTGTTAAAGGATGGAATTTAGCTGAAGTGATTGTACTTGTCCTTCCTTAGAAGACCAAAATGACATCACTATGATTGAGAAAATTACAATACATCTGATTGTGATTGATTGATCAGCCCAGTACAAACTCAAAATGCTCTACCACAGGTTGAGCATAAAATAGTTCAGGTAAACACCTGGGGTATTTACTCTAAACTTATGTGTCTCACATTTCCTTTGACCTACTTTAATTCTGTCTTGCTTATAGAGCTCAGTACTTTCTCAGATAAGTGCATCCTAGGACTCTCATATCTCACAATCATTTGTAAAGTTCTTGAGAGACCTTCATTGTATTCCAGTACTTAGAGTACCTAGAGGCTCTATACTTGATTAAATAAGAAATTACTTTACTAGATTACTTTATTAAATGACTTTACTAAATTTGGGGGTTTATAGTACCCTAGGGACAGAGGGTGGGAATTTATTTAGAAGGATTAGACATAGAGCTTAAGAAATTATTTTATCTTAATCCATACTGGTTAATAAGGGTTTAAGTGTCATGATTGGGAACTAAAGGCTGAAAGTGTGGGAGAGTTTGGTTTGAGTACTATAGAGATGGAGGGAGAGAGTATATTTATAGGGACTGGAAAACATCATAAAATGATTCTATTTAGCTTGACAGTTTGGCTACAAGCAGAGAGAGTATGCTTGGGGGGGTGTTAAAAATAGTTCAAGAAATTATTTGACTTTGCATTCTGCTTTGGTTCATGAGGATTGTGTGTTCATGGAGAATACTTGAAAAGGGGGTAAGGGATAAAGTAATTATAATTTGATGTGATTCATGACTCTTGAAAAGTATATATTTTTTCAGATTTTTGCAAGGCAGTGGGGTTAAGTGGCTTGCCCAAGACCACACAGCTAGGTAATTATTAAGTGTTTGAGGCAAGATTTGAACTCAGGTACTCCTGACTCCAGGGCTGGTGCTCTATCCACTGTATCACCTAGGTGCCCAGAAAGTGTATTTCTAATGAGACAGAAGATAGTTATTTAGTGATGATGAGGCAATGCTGTTTATCAGTCACTCAATCAACTTTTGATTGATTGCACTTTGATTGTTAGTACTTCTATCAGGTCAGATAAAAGGAGTATAATTTGATCAAAGGAATGCAAGTATAAGAAAGGGTTAAAACATTGGAAACATAAAATGAAGGAGGCTAGACATTAGTGTATAAATAACACCAGGTGTAGAGGCACAAAGACCTATTATAGTAAAATGGAAGAAAGAAGGGTATGAACACTGAGTAAATCCTATTCAATAGATTTGGCTCAGAGAAGTAATAATATACAATTGGATTTAAAAGTCTATCTGACCCTACAGGGAAGAAGGGACTGATAAAAGGGAAAGTGAAGGTATGAGTGAAAGTAAACTGAAAGTTAAAAATTTAAAGAAAAGTTAAAAGGGAAAGGGAGCAAAACATTGGTGAGAAGGAATGAGGAAAGGAAAGAGAAAAGTGCAAATGGGAAAGATAGCATGGAAGGAAATAAAGAATTAGTAATGTTAACTGGAAATATGGATGGAATGAATTTTCCCATTAAACAGAAGCAGATAGCAGAATGGATTAAAAATCAGAATCCTAGAATTGGCTGTTTACTAGAAACACATTTGAAGCAGAGAGATACATATAGTGTAAAGGTAAACAGCTGAAGCAAAATATGTTGTGCTTCAGCAGAAATAAAAAAAAAATAAGGGTAGGAATCCTAATTTCAGACAAATCCAAAGCAAAAATAGTTCTCATTTAAAAGCATAAGGAAGGAAGCCACATCTTCTTAAAAGGAGCCATAGGCAATGAAATTATATCATTATTAAACATATATGTACCTAATGGTATAGCATCCAAATTCTTAGAGGAGAAGCAGAATGAATTACGAGACCTAGACACCAAAACTTTTAATAATGCAGACCTCAACTTGCCCCTCTCAAAACTAGATGAATCTAACCACAAAATAAATAAGAAGGGAGCTAAGAAAATGAAAAAAAAAATCTTATAAAACTTATAGATGATAGCCCTCTGGAGAAAATTGAAAGGGAATATAAAAGAACATACCTTTTTCCCCTGCAGTACATGGCATCTAACAAAATTTACAAAGAACTAGGATATAAAATCTTACAATCAATTGTAGAAAAGCAAAAATACTAAATGCATACTTCACAAAACATGATGCACTAAAAACTACATTATTAAAGGCCTTGGAAAGATAAACCAAAGCTTAATTAGAAAAATAAAAAACAATTTTAAAGAATAAATGGATCAAGCAAAAATTATAGACATAATCACTGATTTCATCCAAGAAAATAATAACAATGAGGCATTATACCAAAATTTATGGGATCAATCAAAACAACTTTAGGGGAAATATTATATCTCTAGATATTTCTATTAATAAAATAGAGGAAGAAAAGATCAATGAATTAGGTATGCAACTAAAAAAAAACAAGAAATAGAAGAAATTAAAGAAATTAAAGATGCTCAATTAAATACCAAATTAGAAATTCTGAAAATCAACAGAGAAAGATTAGTAAAATTGAAAGCAAGAAAACCATTGACCTAATAAATAAAACTAAGGGTTGGTTTTATAACAAAACCAATAAAATAGATAAACCTCTGATTATCGGATTGTAAAAAAAAAAAAAGATTACAGCAAGCTATTATTAGAATAATACACCATACACCATTATCAGATAGAATTTATACCAGGTAGACAGGGATAGTTCATTATTAGGAAAACTTTCAACATAATTTAACATATCAATAAAAAAACAAGAGAAATCATATGATTATCTGAATAGATACTGAAAAGGTCTTTGTCAAAATACAACATTCATTCCTATTAAAAACACTGGAGAGTATAGGAATAAATGGAGTTTTCCTTAAAATAATAAAATCTATCTAAAACTATCAACAAATATTATATGTCATGGGGATAGACTCAGAGCTTTTCCAATAAGATCAGGGATAAAACAAGGATGCCCATCATCATTATTATTACTATTCAGTATAGTATTTATTAGAAATATTAATTTTAGCAATGAGAAGAAAAAAATTGAAGGAATTAGAATTGGCATTGAGGGAGCAAAACATTCACTCTTTGAAGATGATATACTTAAAGAACCCCAGAAAATCATCTCAAAAACTACTTGAAACAGTTAACAAATTCAGCAAAGCAGCAGGATATAAAATAAACCCACATAAAATATCAGCCTTTCTATAAATGAACAACAAAGTCCAAGGGCAAGAGAGATAGAAGGAGAAATTTCATTTAAAGTAACAACAGACAACATTAAATACCTCCCAAATCTACCTCCCAAGATAAAGCCAGAAACTGTATGAACACATTTATACTTTTCACCCAAATAAAGTCACACCCAAATAAGCCCACAGTAGAAAATTTTCAATTCTACTCAGATTAAGTTCTATTCAAAAATGACACAGTTCTATTCAAATTAAATTACTTATTCAGTGTCATACTATTCAAACTACTAAACAACTATTTTACTGAGCTAGAAAAAGTAGAAAAAAAATTCATCTGGAGTAACAACAAATCAAGAATTTCAAGGAACTGATGAAAAAAATGTAAAGGAAAGAGACCTTGTCCTTCTAGATCTAAAAGAAAGCTATAATGTGGCAGTCATAAAAACTGACTGGTACTGGTTAGGAAATAGAGTAATAGACCAGTGGATTAGGAAAGGTTCAAAAGAAATAGTAGTAAATGACTATAGCAATCTACTGTTTGACAAAATCTAAAGATATTATTTTCCAGAATATGAATTTACTTTTTGACCAAAATTGTTGAGAAACTGGAAAATAGTTTGGCAATAACTAGGCCTAGACCTACACTTCACAACCTATACTAAAATAAGGTCAAAATGAGTACAGGATTTAGACATAAAGGGAGATACCATAGTTAAATTAATAGATAAAGAAATACTCTGTCAGATCTATGGAAAAGGCAAAATTTATGATCAAACAAGAAATAGAGGACATAATAAATTGCAAAATGGATGATTTTGACTATATTAAATTACAAATGTTTTGCACTAATAAAACCAATGCTGCCAAGGTTAGAAGGAAATAGAAAGCTGGTAAATAGTTATCACAGATAAAGGTTCTGATCAAGTCTCTCTAAAATATATAGAAAATTGCATCAAATTTATAAAGTTACAAGTCATTCTTTAATTATAAATGGTTATAGGATAGGAACAAACAGTTTTCAAATGAAGAAATTAAAGCTATATATAATTATATGAAAAAATGCTACAAATCATTACTGATTAGAGAAATACAAATTAAAACAACTATGAGATACCACTTCAACCTTTTAGATTTGCCCAGATGAGAAAAAGGAAAGATGATTAATATTGGAGAGGTTGTGGGAGGATTGGGACATTAAGGCATAACTGGTAGAGTTGAGAATGGATCCAACCTTTCTGTAGAGCAATATGGAACTATGCCCAAAGAGCAATAAATTGTTCATACCCTTTGACTCAGCAATACCAATATTAGGCATATATCTAGAAGAAATGATAAAAATAGGAAAAATCCCATATGTTCCAAAAAGTTCCTAGCAATCCTAGCAAATATGGAAATTGAGCAGATACCCATCTATTGGGGAATAGATGAACAAATTATTGTATATGAATGTTATGGCATATTATTTTTCTACAAGAGACCACAAACTCTAGAGTAGCATGGAATGAATTAGAGGATATGATGCTGAGTGAAGGGAACAGAACCAAAAGAACATTGTACACATTAACAATAATATTGTCAATTGATAAACTTTGATGGATGCAGTTTGTCTCAGCAGTTCAGAGAGCTAAGACAATCCTGGGAGACCTGTTATAGATAATGCTATTTACATCCAAAGGAAGATAAATAAAACAAAACAAAAACCTACAGAATCTGAATGAACACTTCATTCATGTTCTTAAAATTTCTCTTATGTTTTTCCTATCTCATTATCTTCTTTCTTTTCCTGTAGACCTAATTCCTCATACAGAAAATGATTAATCTGTAAATGTGTTAAACACAAATGTATGTACAATGCTCACCAGACTGTTCACTGCTAAGGGGAGAGGGGTGGGAAGAGAGGGAATTTTATAACTTATAAATATACATATACATGTGGAAGAATGGTGAAAACTTCCATCTCATGCATTGGAAAAATAAAATAAAATATTAATTGGGAAAAAACCCAAAGGACAAAGGACAAAAAAAATTTACTTTAGGGTATTTTCCATTGTAATGCATACTTCTCCTTATCTACTCATTGACCTGGGTTTTTCTCCTGGTTGTCTGTGTAGATTGTCTTATGAGCGTTCCTTTTCTTTCTTTTTAACCTTGCAGTGCTTTTTTACATCATTTCGGCAGGTCTTATTACTTGAAGTGATGGGGAAAACTGGTCTTATTTACAATTTCTCTCTCAGTCATCTTTTACATTCAAGTGACATGTGATTAATAAAAGAGAAAAAAACAAGACAAATTATACCAGGGAGAACTTCAGTGGTATGATTTACAGGTGTTTTTGTTTGTTTGTTTGTTTATTTTTAGTCAGAATTTCTAATTTCTTCTCTATAAAGCAATCCCCAGTCAGGAAATTTATACCAGTGAAGACTGAGGAATAATCCTCAATTTAAAAAGTGTTGCCTAGGCACCTGAAAAGTGAAGTGATTTATCCAGTGTCACAGGGTCGGTTTATATTATGGTAGTACTTAAAACTTGATTTTCCTTACTCTATTTTTTGAACTATTCTTTCTTTCTAATAAAAATGGTATTAATCATTTGTTATATGATTACTTTAAATATTTTGCTATATTCATAATACATTTTAATTAGCCAACGAACTGTATCTAAGATACAAATGAAGTTTTGAAAAGTGAAAAAAATAATTCCTACTAGTGAATTTTTTGTCAATTAAGCAAATAAAATGGGGGTAACTAGGTGGTGCAGTAGATAGAGCACCAGCCCTGGAATCAGGAGGACCTGAGTTCAAATCCAGCATCAGAACTTAATAATTACCTAGCTGTGTGACCTTTGGCAGGTCACTTAACCCCACTGACTTGCAAAAAACCAAAACCAAAATAAAAAAAAAACACTCCAAAAATAAAAATGGTTACTCAACTGAGTTCACCATTAAAACAAGCACACACACCCCCACACACACACACTCACAAACATAACCCAAAGAAGCCTGAGTTCATTTTAACTTGATCCTTTTGTATCATTGCAACCTGAAAAGCTTCAGTCTCTTCTTTGTCCACTTTAGCAGTAGGGGTGAAATGAAACACTTGTAGTAGCACATTTTAGGATGGTCTGAGTTATACAATTATACATTATACAATAACAGTCATAAAAAATAATTCATCCAATAAATCACTTTCACAGAAAGTCCCAATCAAATAATCAATTAATATATACAATGGTGTGTAAGGCACTGTTATACATGCAATTCACAAAACATAATACTGTCAAGGTAAAGGATTATTTAAGGGCAGCATAGAGTTTCAAAGTGCTTTATTTGGGAAAGAAAACACATTCAGTTAGGGATTATCAGAATATGCTATAAGAACAAGATAGTACTTAGACTGAGTCTTCAATGAAGAAAAGCATAGAGTAGAGAAAAGACAAAGAGAATATAGAAAGAAATAAAACTGGATTCCTGTCTTCAAAGCAGTTCAGTTGAGTAAGGGAGATAGAGCATTTATACAATGAAAATAGGGAATAGAATATAACAAATGAATGAAAAGCACAAAGTAATGCTTTGATCAGCTCTCTCTGGGGATGACCTTATAAAGGAAGTGGCATTTAAGTTGGACCTTGAAGAATGGGATAGACAGATGAGGCTGAACAATTTATGAGTAATATATTTTTGAAAGAATAAAGTTTTCAAAACAAACAAAACTTCATGGCCATTGAGCATAAAGCAGATAGTTATTTACAAAACTGGAGTTCTTTCTGCCCTTTTCTGCAGAATTCATTACAAGTCCAAAACCAAATTACTCACTCAAATATCCAAATGCCAAGTTCTGCAGTAAATGCTATCATCAAATTCATCTTTAGCCATTTGGCTTCAGTAACACTGGCATAAAAATGCAGATGACATGTGAAAATAAGATGCCAACTTTTTGAATATTCTTTAGAGCAATGGTATAAAACTGAAATATAAATAGGAGCTATTAAACCATACATAATAGTACCTGAAGGCCACATATTAACTTAATTTTAAAAAATTTTAAATAAATTTAAGAATGCTTGTTTTATTTATTTTTATTTATTTTATTAAATATTTCCTAATAACATTTTAATCTGGTTCTGCTTCACTTGGTATTATTATGAGATGCATGTTTGACAGCTCTGCTTTAGATAATTGAACATCATGATGCTGAATGGGCACTTAATACTTTCCAGCCATCTTTATGTTGTGCTGCCTTCTGAGGATCTTTCACTTTATTTCATCTTCTTTCCTCATGTATGCTTTCTGCTAGTTCTGGGATGAGTAAATAAATAATCATCATTACTAGTCCTTGAAAAACCAACAATGAAATGTTCTCTATAATAAGTCTAAACATCATATGACTTCCCAGATAAAAATATAGTGCTCTGGTCATCATTTCTCTATGTGTATGCTTTTTTTTCCCTTGTTAAATTTTAAGCTCCATGAGGTTAGGGACATTTTACCTTTTTTTGATTTTTGTATCCACAGTTGTTAGCATAGTTCTGGGCACATAGCAAACAAATATTTGGTGTTTTTTTCCATTTATTCACTTTTACAAGCAATAGACAAGATCTAATGCCTAGTTAGAATATCCTTAAGAAAATTAGCTCTTTTAGGGAGGGGATATAAGCTGCATTTACCATTGTTCTTTGTAAATCCATGGTTTCCTGGATGTGAGAAGTCTATTCATTGGTGCATATAATAAATAATGCACACCTTCTCATCTCATGTCATTATCTTTCAGAAATAAATAATTCACAGAGTACATGTGAGGCCCTCTTCTATTAGTTTTTAGTTTTGTTTAGTTTTGCTTTAATGCCTCTGTTACTAAGAGCTTAGATACTTCATCCTTTGTCAGTGATTTTTGCTAGTTGACAAACCCAATGTTTTGCATATTATTTTGATTTATTCATTGTTAGTGATGAACTGTAGTTAAATTATTTCCTTTTCCTTCTAATCAATCAATTACCAAAGTAAAATTATGAACTACATGGTTAAGATGACAGAGAGAAGTCAGAAAGTTTCCTGAGTTTTCCTGTTTCCCTTGGAAACAACATTAAATTAAGCCTCTAAACAGATTGTGGAGGAACAGAAGTCAAAAAAGACAGAATGAAATACTTTTTCAGCTTAGGATAACTTAGAAGGGCTTCAGTAAAGATTTATCTCAGTTCAATAAAAGGGGAGCATGGCCCATCATAATGTCCCAGCAAGCCAGCGGGAGGGAGTCTCTTAACCACAGCACAGTTCGGGGTGGGGGGTGTCCTTTTGTCCCAGTTCAGTAGTTCAATGGCACAGAAGGCTTTCAGCTACAGTGCAGAAGGAACTTGTAACTTCTGAAGTTCAGGCACAATTAGGCCAGACATTCCAGGGCAGTTGGCAAGTCTCTCTCTCTCTCTCTCACACACACACACACACACACACACACACAACACATACTTGAGGCCCCCGTGTAGAAAGTCAAGGACAAGTACCCTGGTCTCCAGGATAAGCAGCTTGGGGCAGTGCCTCTTGGGTCCTGGGAACAAACCTCAAATTTATAATTCAAGAAATCGACTGAAAATGAGTAAGGAAAACAGCCATGATGATAGAAAGTTACTGATAGCAGTGAAGATCAAAATTAAGAAGAGGACATGCAAAACTTCAAAGGGGAATGTGAACTTGTTTCAAAAATCTTCTTGAAAGAGCTCAAAAAAGTATTATAAAAATCAAATTAAAAAGATAAGAGAAAAATTGGGCAGAAAAAATGAGTTATACAAGAGAATTATGAAAAGGAGTCAACAGTTTAGAAAAGGAAGGCCAAAAATTGTCTAAAGAAAACTATGCCTTAAAAAAATAGAATTGGTCAAATGCAAAAAAAAGTCCTCCGAAGAAATCAACTCCTTCAAGAATAGAATTGGCCAAATAGAAAAGGAGATACAAAAACCTAACTGAAGAAAATGATTCCTTTAAAATTAGACTTGAGCAAGTGGAAGATAATGATTCCATGAAACATTAGGATTCAAAGAATAAAGAATGAAAAATAGAAGAAAATGTAAAATACTTCATTGGAAAGACTACTGAATTGTAAAAATAGATCCAGGACAGATAATGTAAGAATTACTTGATTACCCAAAATTCACGATTCAAAAACAAAGAGTCTGGCTAGCATCTTTCAAGAAATTATCAAGGAAAATTGTTCTGATATTCTAGACCAGAGTGTAAAATAGCTATTTAAAGAATTTACTCATTACTTCCTGAAAAAAGCAATATCAAAATGAAAACTTCAAGGAATATTGTAGCCTAATTCCAGAATTATCATGTCAAGGAGAAACTATTGCAAGTAACCAGAAAAAAAAAATTCAGATATCAAGGAACCACAATTGTGATTACAGAGGACTTAGCTTCTACATTAAAGGATCAAAGGGTTTAATATATGCTATTCTGGAAGGCAAAGGAGCATGGATTACAACTAAGAATCAGAAAAAGTGAGCATAATCTTTCAGGGAAAAAGATGAACATACAAAGGAACAGGGAACTATTGAATTTTCCTGATATAATGACCAGAGCTGAACAGAAAATTTAATCTTCAAATATAGGAGCCAAGAGAAGCATAAAAAAGTAAACTGGATAGAAAAACATATGTTATTCAATAAAACTAAATTGTTCACATTTGTACATTGAAAGATGATACTTGTAACTCAAGTCTATATATGTATAATTGTAACATGTATCTGTATATATGTAGTAACTATAACTATGCTATTAGATGAAGACTAAATAGAAAGGGGGATAGGTATAAATTGGCTTTGAAGTGATAATATTTAAAAAATAAGGGGGGGGGTGAAAAAAGAAGTATACAGAAGTGGAGGAAAAGGGGATGCAGAATAGGGTAAATCATATGACATGAAGAGAAGCAAAATACTTTAAAGTAGAGGAAATTGAAGAAGCCATTAATGAAGTCCCTAGGAAAATATCTCCAGGGTCAGATGGATCCACAAGTGAATTCTACCAAAATTTAAAAAAACAATTAACTCCAATCCTATAAAAACTATTTGAAAAAAATGGGTATAGAAGGAATTCTGCCAAATTGCCTTTATTATATAAATAAGGTGTAAATACCTAAATCAGGAAAGTTTAAAACAGAGAAAGAAAATTATAGACCAATTTCCCTAATGACTATTGATGTCAAATTTTTAAATAAATTATTATCAATAAGATTATAGTAATAGATCACTATTTTTTATTTAAAGTGATGCAGGGTTGCTTCAATATTAGAAAAATGAGCATACTTGACCATATTAATAATAAAATTAAGAGAAATCTTGTGATTATCTCAATAGATGCTAAAAAAGCTTTTTACAAAAGATAGCATCCAAGTCTATTGTAAACAATAAAGAGCATAGGAATAAATGAAGTATTGCTTAAAAGGATAAGCATTATCTATCTAAAAACATTGACAAATATTATATACTATGGGGCCAATTAAGTTAGAATTTCAATAAGATCAGGAATGAAACAAAGGTGTCCATTATTACCTCTGCTGTTCAATTTTGTATTAGAAATATTAGCTTTAGCAATAAGAGAAGAAAAAGAAACTGAAGGAACTAGAAGAGACAATGAGGAAAGGAAACTATAACACTTTTCAGATGATATGATGGTTTACTTAGAGATCTTAAATAGTCATTTAAAAAACTATTTGAAACAATTAGCAACTTTAGGAAAATTGAAGGCTATAAAAGAAATCCTCATAAATCATAAACATTTCTCTCTATATATATTAAACTACTAAAATTATTTTATAAAACTTGAAAAAATAAAATTAATCTGGGAATTAGTTAAAAATATAAATAAAATTTATTATTATCAAATTAAAAAATAAAATAAAACTGAATTCATTAAAAATCTATTTGGTAATGTCTAAAAAAATAGAGTGGTGGATCAATGGAATAGGTTAGATACAGAAGGCAAGGTAATAAACAACTATAGTTCTTTATTCTTTGATAAACCCAAAGACTCCAGCTTTTGGAACAAGAATTCACAAAAACTTCTGGTAAAAATCAGAAAATGGTATGGTAGAAATATGACATAGAACAATATGTCAAACTCTATATTAAGCTAAGTTTTTAAAGGGTATATGGTTTGGATTTGAAGGGTGATACCATAAGTCAATTAGGAGAGCAAGGAATAGTTTGCCTATCAGATCTATGGAGAAGGGAAGAATTTATGATAAAAAAATCAAAAGTTAGAGAACATTATGGAATGTAAGATGGAAAATTTTGGTTACAATAAATTGAAAATGTTTTGCACAAGCATAACAAATGCAAGCAAGATTAGAAGGAAAGCAGAAAGCTGGAAAACAATTTTAACAGCCAAGGTTTCTGATAAAAACCTTATTTCTTAAACATAGAGGATTGAGTTAAATTTATAAGAAAAAGTCATTTCCCAATTAATAAAGTCAAGTCAAAGGTAGTTTTCAGATGAAGAAATTAAAGCTATCCAAAGCCATATAAAAATATTATAAATCACTATTGATTAGGAAAATTCAAATTAAAACAACTTTGAGATACCACTTTATACTCATCAGATTGACTAATATAATAGAAAAGAAAAAAATAAATAAATGTGGAAGGAATGTGGGAAAATTGTGACACTAATTCATTCTTTGTGGAATTGTGAACTCATCTAACCATTCTGGAGGGCAATTTAGAACAAAGTCCAAAGGGAAATAGAACTGTACTTACTCTTTGATCTTTCAATACCACCAGCAGGTCTGTATCCCAAAGAGATCATAACTACATGTGCAAAAATATTTATAGCAGCTCTTTTTGTAGTGGTAAAGAATTGGAAACTGAGGAGATGCCCATCAAGTGGGGAATGACATACCAAACTGTGATGTGTGAATATGATGGAATAATATTTTCCTGTAAGAAATCATGAGGGGCAGCTAGGTGGCATAGTGGATAAAGCACCGGCCTTGGAGTCAGGAGTACCTGGGTTCAAATCCGGTCTCAGACACTTAATAATTACCTAGCTGTGTGGCCTTGGGCAAGCCACTTAACCCCATTTGCCTTGGGAAAAAAAAAAACAAAAACAAAAACAAAACAAAAAAAAAGAAAGAAATCATGAAAAAAGTAGGTTTCAGAAAAACCTGGAAAAACTTACATGAACTAACATGAATGAAATGAGCAGAACCAGTAGATTGTTTCACACAGTAACAGCAACATTTTGTCATGATAAACTGTTTTAGATTTAATTCTTATCAACAATATAGTGATCAAAGACAATTCTATGAGACTGTTGATGGATAATGCCATCCATATCCATAGGAAGCTAATTGCAGCTCATAGCATAATATTTTCACTTACCTTATTTCTCATTGTTTTTACCTTTTGTTCTGATTCTTCTTTCACACCATGGCTAATATGGAAATATGTGTAACATGATTATTCACGTTGTAGCCTATATCTTCTTGCTTTCACCCTCTTGGGGAAGGTGAAAATCTTGGAACTCAAAAAAATTACAAAATGAATGAAAACTATATATGTAATTGAAAAAATAATTTACTTTTTCAAGTTCCAAGAAACTTTGCATGTTATCTGACAACAGGCATTTGTTTTGCTTTTTTATGTGAACATGATAAATCTACTAGAAAGCAGAAATCTTCTTGTTTACAATGGAATTGTATAGTTAAATCACAGGATTAATTCTAATGGTATTGACGTACTCCTTGTAGTAGCAAGTTATCATTATTGAAAACCAATTTCTCCAATTTCAGTTATCTATACTATTTTTGTACTATCAGATAGATCACTTACTTAGAAATGATCATTCATCTTTTCAAGTTTTCCCCTATCTGAACATAAAATTGAGTTCTAAATAATTATTTCTCTGAAGAAGTAATGCAAACACCTCACAGAGTGGTTTCATCTGTCAAATAACAAAACCAGTTCTGTCTGACACAACTCAGGAAAGATTATGTAAGTCTATGCAAAGCATCATATTGTGTTCTGATGAACAGTGAAAGAGATTCTTTTGCCATTTTTTGGATCACAGCCATAGACATATTATGGGATTTGTAGCCCCATGTGCTAATGCTGACAAGGCAACAGGGTCTTGGAACTGGGTAGTGCTCAGCAGGGAACAGCTGCTTGTGAGTAATTGTAAGAGTCTTTCCATGTATTTGTTATTCTATGGGCAGCTGCTCTTTGTGATCACATAGTAGCCATATTTTCCCCCTTCTGTTACAGAATAGCCAGAGGACTGAGAGTGTTTCTTAGAAATTGTCTACAGGTGAAAAAAATTGAAGTCCTGATTGGCTAAAGGACTTGACCAAAGTTACTTAGGGGGAAAAATAGTAATGGGGGGAGGGGTTTGACTCTAAATCAGTCAAAATGATTTATTAAGCACTTTGCTATACATGCATATATATATATATATATACACACATATATATATATATACATATATGGGACACTGATAAGCTATGGTAATTCAAAGATTAAAAATGAAATTGTTCCTGCCATCAAGCTTGTATTCTCTCAAAGGGAGCAATATATATATATATATATATATATATACATATATATATATATATATATATCCAATACTCCTTCTACTATATAACATCGCCTGATAATTCAATTTACTATAGGTGTCTTAGTGTCCTCTCTTTTGAGAATAAATACTTAAAAGAAAGTCAAATTGGAGAGTTGGTCTCTCTAAAAGTGTGCATATCTCAGGGGGTGCACAAGAGATGCATTCAAGTTCATGAAGAGAATATCTGAACTAAGAAGAGTAGTACAGATGTCCAATACTGGTAGATACTGTCTACCTCTGCTCTTCTCCTCACTGCCAGGACCTAGCGAATCCTGTGTTAGCTAATCAACCATGGACATTCTTCCCTAGGAAGATGGGTGTCATTCAGGTAATAATTCTCATCCTGGATCCCACCCTCCTTAAAAGGCGGTCATTTTAAGACTGCATCCTTACCTGAGAAAGAATGGAATGTACACACTGTATGCCAGCTAAGAGTAGGAGCACTTCATGGCTGAATCTTGGGTCAAAATATCCTTCTATAGGACCTCACCTACTTCTTTAAGATGTAGATTTCTTATTGTCAGCTGGAACATTTTTCTTCATTTCACCTTAGAGAAATAAGTGAAACTCATGCTGGGTCTATGAGAAACTTTTAGAAAAACTAAGGAAAAATTGGCACATCTGTCCACAGTTTAAGTGGGAGCAAGCAGCAGCAGAAGCAGCAACAGAGAATAATCCCGACTGTGATTATAAATAGTTTTGGGGCTCAAATAAACAATGACAGAACCTTCAGGTTTATAATTCAGCTCCCAAGATTCTTTCTGTCCTCCTCCCAGCTAAAGCCTCAAGCAATTGAACTTTTTAGAATCTAATGAAAAAGGCCATCCATTTACCATCAGGAAATGACCTCTCCAGATAAGCTGCCTTGCTAGGATCATTTTTCTCTACCTGAAATGTTACCCTCTTGAACTAGTACTTGAACTCAAAATCCATACCTTTCTTCTGACATCAAGGAAGATAGAAATTCACTAGCAAAATTTCAACAAGTTTTGTATTTAGTTGTGTTTGACTTTCATGCCCCAATTGAGATTTTCTTGGTTATAATACTGGACTTTTTTTTAAAACCATTTTCTTCTGCAGCACACTTTATAGATGGGGAAATTGAGGCAAACAGGGTTAAGTTATTTGCTCAGGGTTACACAACTAAAGTATTCAAACTTGAATTTGAACTCTAGACTTGATGCTCTGTCTACCTCACCATCTACTTTTGCAACATTAATGGATGAGATTTTAAAAGTAGTATCTTAGGTTAGCAAGCAGATAGCAATGAATTTCCCCAATTTGAATCTGCATGACTTTTGATCTGTCATATATGACAGTCATTAAAAGCAAGTATTAAAATAAACTTAAAACCTGATCTTCAATGTCATAAATCAAAGTATTGAAGTTTTTTAAAAAAGAAGCAGTCTCATTCTCACTGAAAATGTTAATTTTTGAATGAGATTAAAGGTTTGTACATTAATAAATGAAATAATTTTCATTTAAAATTTTTGTCATTTTTATCTTATCTATTAAAATTTCTACATTTTAGAAATTCATAATGTACATTAATACATTAGTCCAATAGTATGTGAACATAACTTTTAAGCAATTGTGCATCATTCAAAGTGGAAAATGTTTTCTTGATAGGCCTACATGATTAAAATGTTTGAAGGCCATTGATACAGAGGATTTATAATTTTGACTCTTTATGTCTTCCACAAGTAAACAGATACTACATCAAGCAATCTAGTCTCAGTTGAAAGAAACAGATCCTAGCAAGAAACAAGAAAAATAGAATAAAAGAAATACTATTGGGGCAGTTAAGTGGCACACTGGATAGAGCATCAGCCTTGGAGAGTCAAGAGGACTTGAGTTCAAATCCAGAACTAGACACTTAATAATTACCTAGCTATATGACCTTGGGCAAGCCATTTAACCCCATTGCCTTGCCAAAAGAAAAGAAATACTACTTTGGGGGTGTTTTTTGGTATTCAAAAACTGACATGACTTAGTTTTAGAATGTTGAATAGGATATTGAATCTTTCTGATTCAAAAAGAAGTTGATGTCACATTATTCAGAAGAAAGAGAACAAATTGTTAAGTGACAAAACATTTAATACTTCTTCCTCTGTCCTTTAAAAAAAATTCTCTTTCTATGTTTTTCCTTCCTTGGAGCATTTGTACCTGCCATTCTTAGCTCAGTTTCCCTTGCATTTATGCTTATGAAAAAAAAAGAAAATTACAAAATAGAAGAGTCATATTTAGATATTTGGATGAAAGATTAAAATCCCCAATGCAGAAGGATATTGACAGTTCTGACAGATCCTGCTCTGACTTTAACAGTAGAAGATGGTTGCATGGAAATAACACTCAAAAATCACTCTTTTTGTTACAAAAATAATGAGGGGATGAATTGAAAGGCTTTTAGAACCTAAACAAGTATCATGAACTATTATTTTGAAGTTTTAGACCTGACATTTTGTCTATTAATTTTCATTCTAAAAAATTCAAAATAAGTTCCACTGAAACTTGCATCAGAGTTTTCTCATTTAAATTGAATAAATGTTATGATACCTTTGCTTTGTAGATTATTTTAAAAATCGTTAACATATCCTCTCAAAGTCTACTTAGTTCTGAGTCTGGACTTTTAAGTCTTATTTTGTTTAATAAATAATTTATTTCTCCCATAACACTATACTGGGTTTCATTCTCTTCAACCTCTTAAAGTTCAGTCACTAGTTGAAAATTGGTTCATGTATAGTCTTCTATCCAATTTTTACATACTGAAGTACTTTAATGCTGCATGAAATAGAGTGTGAACCAGAAGTGAATATGTGCATACATCCCCAAAACAATAAATAAATTCAGTGATATAGCAGTCAAACTGGTTATTTGGCATGGACTAAATGGTTAGTTACTATTCTTCCCTTCCCCAAAGAATTTTCAAAACTTGAGTAGATAGCCTATTGAAGAAGATTTAGTTCTCAAAAAGTTAGAGATTTGATAAAATATGGATACTTTATGATTATAGTGCAACTTATTTCCCATAACTATAAATAACTTTTTAATAAAATTTACCTTTTCATGAATTCTATTTATTTTCTCCACATGAAAGTCTATCTGGTGCCCATCTCTCATTAATATTCATTGGAATTATTTAGTACTTTAATTTATTTTTCCTTTTTTATTTCTTTCCTCTCCAAGCATATTGTTATATTTGGAGAACCTAAGATCCATTAATTTCAAGTCTTCCATACTCTATATCTCATTTCAAAACATCTACATAGTCCTTTTATAAGATTGGGCCCAAGAACATGACTTCTGAAATCATTTCCTGGTTATTTGTGATTGTAATGTGGGTATTTGTATATTTATGCTTTATATGCAGAAAGAGTAAACAAGTGAGCCAGTTTGAATTTATTATAGGGACAGTAGAATATATTGCAACTAAAAGAAAGGAACATAGAGCTTGAAAAGTTAAGACTTTGCAAAATTTTGAAGGTCATCTTCATTAGATAATTTATAATTTTCTAATAAATAAGGTTTATAGTATGATTGTTGATAGAGTTCATTCAAACATAATTTTTTAAGAAAAGATTTTCTCAATGTATGTGCAAATTCATTGTTGAACGTTCTTCCATTTCATATATATAAGAATTTAGATAAAAATATTAGAGACCTATTTGTGTAAGGCAGTATGTGTGTCTCTGGGAATCAACAGACAAATGGAAAATGAAATTATAGTAAAAACAATTTTTTATAAAAAAATAGGAAGAGTGACTAACAAAATTCTTTCAATAATTCTGTCATTCCCTGAAAACAAATCATATGTAGATTTAACAAAGACTATCATGTAGCACCATAATTCAATTCTGTTCAATTCAATTTAACAGCCATTATTAAGGATTATACAAACCCATTTAGTCCATATTTCTTGTATCTACCTTGCACTGTCTCTCACTCCCTACCTGGAATCAACTCTTTCCCCAGTCCTAGGAAGTACTAATCCTCTGTCCCTGGACTCAACTTATTGTTGAAAGCAAATTCACCTAACCATATGAACACATTAGTATGGGGGGATGATATTCTACTTAGAGGGGAGGGGATTCTGTTTTTTTTAGATTATTATAAGCAGATCAACCAATGCTGAAATCATAATAAGAAAAGGATAAACTATAGGAAAGAAACCCTCCAAAAAGGTTACATCACAGTGAATATTTTTATTAATTTATTTGAATGAAAGCAAATCAAAATGAGGTCAGAAACTAGAAGTCCAAAAAAGAAAGAAGCTAAAATGTAAATATTTTAGAACATATTATAGAGAAATTCTTCATTGTACTAGGGACTTTGAAAGGAAAACATTAAATCTGGAATGCAAAAATATAAATTTGAAGGAAGCTAGTGAGAAAAAAGACAACTTTGAAGGAATATATAAATTGCATAGAAGATAACACAACTTTTCTGAACACAGAGAGATAACTGTACTGTGTAGGTCTTCAAGAATAAAAGAGGTATATGTTTAAAAATATATGAATTTGAAAAGAGAAAATAATTCAAGAAACTTCTTAGAATTTTTGAAAACAGATAGCAAATTGTGAATTGCTAGAATCAATAAATTGCCATATTAGAAAATGTCCCATGCTTAAAACTCACTGGAATGTAATGGTAAGTTTTAGAATTTCAACAACAAATAACAAATTTTATAAATAGTCAATGGAAAAGCCTCCAGCTATGAAGAAAAACAAATTAGGATCATATTAATTTTCATCTACAAAAAATAAGAGAAGGGTCAGAAGGCAATCACAAAATCATTCATTATGAAGAAACTACATATACAACACCAGTCATAGAGTCAAGAAATTTGAATCTTGTTTAATATACTAGCCAATTGACTCTGGGCAAGTCATGTAATTTCTTTGATCTGTGTGTGTGTGTGTGTGTGTGTGTATTTGAGTGTAAGCATACATTTATGTATATACATGTATATATATTTATAATATCTATGTCTGTCATCTGTCTTCCCCATGTTTGATAACACTTTAATAAAAACTTTCTTCAACATACTGATCTTCTTGATGACTAAATAGAATAATAGAAAGGGCAAAAATAATATTGAATTTCTCATTAATCCAAATGCTTTGTAAGTCATTCATTCATCAGGACTTATTTATAATTTGTTTAGAATTTCTACTCGGTTTTAACTGAATATGACTATATTCAAGTCTCTTTCTTCTCCTTTCCCAGATAATGCTTTTGATCTAGTTTTATGGTTACCTGTATGCAGGGATTTCATGTCTGGATATTGCTGTAGCATTATTTTGTGTCCATTCAAGCAAGATGTTTGAGCCTCAATTCTACCTCCCTGCTCCTTGCCCATCCCTGGTGTCTTATGACAATCGAGGAAAATGGAAAGAATTCAATGAGGGTAAATATAATAGAGATAAGCATAAAATCTTTCTCTTGGGTTCAAATAGTCACTAACTACATGAATACAGAATGGGAAAAACAGAAGTCAATGTGATAAAAGATACTAATAGTTAATGACTTTTATTTAGGATTTACAAAATAGTTTATGTACATCTTTTCATTTGAGTTTCACAGAAATTGTATGAAGTGGATCCTATAGAGAATATTGTTCTCATTTCACAGACGATGAAATTGAAGATATGAGAGGTTACTTTAGCATTCTTATATTTAAATGGTTAATGCTAGAGATGGAATTTGAACCTACATTTATATGATAGAGTCTACTATTTTATTTTATCACACTGCCTCGGGGGAGATTTAATGAAGTATATACTCAATATGAATCAGATCTTGGCACTGCATTTTTGAAAGGTCATCAACAAATTCTAGTGCATCTACAGGAGGGAGAAGAGATTAGAAAGAAGAGAGAGATCATGACAAATGAGGTTTAGTTGAAGGAACCTATCATGTCAAGTTTGGGGGGAAAATCTTAAATAAACTATTAACATATTTTAAATGTTATAATGCAGAAAGAAGGATGAAACTTGTTCTATTTGGTTATAGGGGTAAGAATTTGGAAAAAGTAGAAATAGTGGAGGACCTGGGGCACATCTATTCCCAATTTGAGCTGCTCTGTGAGTCAGTATTCATTCAGCATCATACTTTCTGAATTCATACTCATGTTTTACTTTTACCAGTCAGCAGAACCCATTAAATAAAAACAAAAGACATGTAATCAGACACTTAGCAAGTAAAGTGACAATAAAATATGCTCCCATCTACATAATGTGAGATATATTCTCCCACACTTTGCCACACCACCTGTGAGAAATGGTACATAAGCAAAGAAAACTTGTTACCTGGAAACATCTATTGAGGGTGCATATGCTGAGACATAAATGACTGAGATAATCCATAGCTCTGATACTGCAGAGCTGCTCATGTTTTCTGAAAACATCAACGCAATGATGTCTACTCAGTGACTTCTGACGGTGAGATCATTGTGCTTCTCTTGTATGTCTCAGATGAGTATTGTATTTCCACCATCCACTGGGCATTGAGCCATCTCTGCCTCCCCAAATAGTGACTACATAAGGGGGAAAAAACCTCACTATTTAACTATTGATAGAAGTATGATTTGGTCTAACTATTCTGGTAAATATTTTGAAATAATATAAAAGGGAATAAACAGTGAAAGGAATAAGCATTTATTAAACATTGACTATAAAAAATGCAGAGGCAACTAGGTTATGCATTGGCTAGAGTGCTGGACGTGGAGTCCAGAAGACCTGAGTTCATGCGTGACCTCAAACACTTGCTAGCTGTGTGATCCTAGCAGGTCAAGTTGCTCAACCCTGTTTGCCTCAGCTTTCTCATCTGTAAAACAATTTGGAGAGGAAAATGGCTAACCACTCCAGTATCTTTGCCAAGAAAATCCCAAATGAGGTAAATGAAGAGTTAGGGACAGCTAAAAATGGCTCAATAATGACTGGCCCTCAAGGCATGGTGTTGTTTATAAATATTATCTCAACCTGATTTGATTCTCAGAATGATTCTGTGAGGGAAGC
The DNA here is from genome assembly GCF_037893015.1 of Macrotis lagotis. Lineage (NCBI taxonomy): Eukaryota > Metazoa > Chordata > Mammalia > Peramelemorphia > Peramelidae > Macrotis > Macrotis lagotis. Next base: position 129,846,876 of record NC_133662.1, on the reverse strand, counting down.
AATTTTATTAGTCTTATCTTACAGTTGAGGAAACTGAGGTAGATTAAGTGACTTGCCCAGGTTCACTTGGCCAGGCTAATAGGTGTATAAGGCTGAATTTACCTCTTGCTAATTCCAGGACTAATGCTCTAGCCATTAAAAACAAATATCTAAAATGCTCATACTCTTTCACCCAGAGATCCTGGTGTTTGGCATGTACCACAAAGAAATAATTAAAACATTCATTATATGATATCCCTGTATAACGTGTATTGTTGTTGTTCAGACATTTTTGAATCATGTCCAGCTCTTCATGAGCCCCTTTGGGGTTGTATTGGCAACTACACCACAGTGGTTTGCCATGTCCTTATTCAGCTCATTTGACAGATGGGAAAACTAAGACAAATGGAGATAAGTGATTTGCTTAGGGTTACACAGCTACTAAGTGTCTGAAATCAAATTGAAACTCAGGAAGGTGCATCTTCCTGACTCTAGACCCAAATGCACTACTTAACTGAGTAATAACATATATTAAATATAGACTTTTGAGATACAAAGTCTTTATGTAATTAATAATCAATTTATTAATTAAGGTAGCTAATATACAATAAATTGATGATCTTCGGTCTCTCTTATTAAACAAAGACCCAAAACATTGAAGACTGGAAATCTTCATCTACTTTTGGAAAAGGAGAGGTCTGAGAGAGATGAAAACCAACCCTGATATATTCATATATACTTATGCATATATGTATGTATATATATATATATTATGTATATTTATATATTGATCCTCACAGCAATCCTGTGAGTAGGTACTATCTTTATCCCCATTTTACAGAGTAGGAAGCTGAAAATGATACATTAAATGACCTTAAAAGAGTCACACTGCTGTCAATCAGGAATCAAAAGCAATCCTCATGATTTTAAATCTAACGCTTTAACCATTGTAACTCAGATTCCTGGATCAGACATTCTTTAGAGTAAGACACTGGCAAACTTCTTGGCACAATGGATAGAGCACTGGTCCTGGATTCAGGAGGATGGGAGTTCAAATCTGGTCTCAGATACTTTTCTACTTATTAGCTGTGTGACCTTGAGCAAGTCACTTAACCTTGATTGCCTGGCATCCAGGGACATCTCTAGTCACCCTGATTCGTATCTGGCCACAGGACCCAGATGACTCCAGAGGAGAAAGTCAGGCTGGTACTTAGCACAGCCCCCTCCCTCTCAATTCCAATTCACATGTCATGGCAACACCACCCTGATGTCACGCTCTTCTTTGAAAAATGAAGGACAAAAACAATGTGGATAACTGAGAAAAAGATGTTTGACCTAAGAATCAAAGATTTAGAACTTGATGAATCCTAGATTAAAAGATCAACAAATGTAGGTCCAGGATGGCTTTGTACCTTACAAAGGTACAAAGGGTTTCACCAATAGTATGTACATAGTAGATGCCAGATTGAAACCTATGTCTATTGATGCCAATCCAGATTTCTTTTCATTCCACTAAATCTAATATATTTCTTTTTTTTGTCCTTTTTGACTGATTATATTTTGAAATGATAGCACCATCCAAGTGCTTTTAGATGACAGATATATTTATTTATTCTTTTGCCCCTTCATTTGTTTTTAAAAGTCTTTCTACTTAAAGATAAGTTATGCTACTAGATTAATCCAGTGGAATCAAGATGTAATCAGTGGTGAAATCAAATCTGCCTGGAGTCCACACAATTTTCAAAACAGAAACCAAAATATATTTGCTACTCATTTGACTAACTAAAGTAATTGCTGATTTTTTTAGAAGCCATAAAATGCTTTTTGTTGATGGGCCTAAGGGAAAGAACTGGCTCTGCAGTTACCTCACTGGTCACTTGTATTAGAAATAGCATAATATACTGGGAAGGGCATTGGTTCTAGAGTATGTAGGTGTACTCAGAGGACCCAGGTTATAGGAACACCCTGGGACAAAATTCTCAAGGAGAGGGGAATAATTTTTTAATTTAATTTTTTATTTAACACAATGGGATTAAGTGACCAAGGTCACAAAAGCTAGGCAAGTATTAAGTGTCTGAGGTCAGATTTGAACTCAGATTCTTGAGAGGGGAATAATTAATAATAATAATAATAAAAACAATGACATCTAGGACTTATTTTGCATTTTAATGTTTGATCTCAACAATGTTGAGAAATAGTTGCTATTATTATCTCCATTTTACAGATAAGGAAATAGGAAAGTAAAAGTTAAATGACTTGTTTAGAGTCCTACAACTAGAACTTAAGACAATATTTGAAATCAAGTCTTCCTGACTCAAGGTCCAGTATTCTATTGAGGTACTTGGCTACTTCAATGATTAAGGACTTATTAAGTTATCTCCTAAACATTGCCAAGGATTTAAGTGTTCTCTATATACCAGGCACTTGAAGGAAAGGCTAAACAAGAACAAATATTGAATCCACACTCTAAGCACATTCATAAAGTGCAATTATCGACTTAGGTTTATTACCTATGTGACCTTAGATATAAAACTCAAAGGTCCTGAATTCAATTTTTAAAAAAAAATATATTTTCCAATTACATGTAAAGACAACTCTTAACATTCATTTAAAAAAACTGATGGATTTTTTCCTTCTTTCCCTTGCCTCCTCCCTCACTAAAATGTTAAGCAATTTTATATAGGCTATATACTACACTTATATTCTGACTGACATTTATTAGTCATGGTACAACTTTTCCTGCATCTAAGTTTCTTCATCTATAAAATGAGAGAATTGGTTTAGATGGTCAATGAAACCCTTTACAACTCTAAACGTATGTTTAGGTCCTATTTAAGACCGAGGAAATTGGACAAGGGAGTCCATTCACCTTCTGTCACCTTCTCTAACTTCATCTCAATCAATCACACCTCCACAAAGTGCCAGCCCCTGAGCTACTATATTCTGTCTCTCCTGATGTGAATGAGCAATATTGCTTAGGAGGTACACATATTTTTAACAGGAACTTTATGGAGACAATGCTGTCATTTAAAGAATAGATCTCTAAGGGTTTGCTTTTCAGGCAGCCTAATGGAGGAGCTATTTTAGGACAGGTCCTTTTCAGGCAGCAAACCTCCTATCACACTATCTATTCTACCACCACATGAGGCAGGCTATGCAGAGATCTGTTTATTCTGTAATGTCTCTTAGGGGTTCAACTTTACTCTTTGCTTACAGGTAACTTTCATTGTTTCCTAGTCCTGTTCTAAATGTAGAGTCCATGATTTCTGTGTGGGATGCATCAGTTGACAAAACAAATTCTTCTATTTCTAATGCAAATACTTTACAAGGAGTGACTTTCAGGGAGCAAGGTTGAAATAGCTAGGGGATGTCTAAAATAGAAAACAATTTTGGGCAAATGAAAGAAAGAAGAAAAAGGGTGGGGAAGCATATTTATTTGGTTAAATGAAAATGTTTGATATTCCTTTGCTTTATTTTAAAGATATTTAAAACAGAATAAATACAGGATTTAAATGAGGTCATTCACCCAAGACCGCAGCCTGAGAGGACTTGGACGTCATAAGTAATCTTGTCAATTTCAATGTGGCAAATTGAAAATAATGACTTCAAATGGGTAATGAATATAAAAACAACAGACATTTCTGAAAATAGAATTTTGTAATAAAGTGATGTTGAATATTTATGATTAACAAATTAGAAGTGATGTGAAGTACAGTAGTGAACTGACATTGGAGTCAAAATGGCAAGAGGTCAATTATTTAAATAACTACCACAACTACATTAAGACATCTAGATAGTGCAATGGATAGAGTCAGGAGTCAGGAAGATTCATCTGTTTGATTCTAGGCTACTCAACCCTGTAGGCCTCAGTTTTCTCATCTGTAAAATGAGCTAGAGCAGGAAATGGCATACTATTCTAAGATCTTCACCAAGAAAACCACTAACTGGTGTTATCAATGCAGCAAGTCACCTAATCCTTCAATCCTTGCAGAACAGCAGTGATATTTCCTTCCCTCCCAGAAATTCTCCAAATCAATGAAATGACAGGTTAGGATAAATAACAAATGTAGATCTACTTATTCTCAATACTTGTGGTGACAGTATATTACTATATACATCCCAATTTCTTAATCTGAAGTAGGGATAGAGCCTGGAGAAATATATTCAAGATATGTTTTTGTATGTGTTTTGGAGAGGATATGTGATTTTATTGGTCCAAGGATTGCCTTGTGAGGTAATTACTCCCACCAGTGAAAAATCAGCAAAGTTTCTGAAATGTAGAGATTTGTATGGGGGTAGTAATTGGTTCTAGGGCAACTAGATGGCACAGTGGAGAGAGTACTTGGTTTGTGAGTTTATATCTGGCTTCAGACGCATCCTAGTTTTGTGACCTTGGGCAACTCACTGAAGCCTGTTTACCTCAATTTCCTCTTTTGTAAAATGAACAAGAGAAGGAAATAAATAACTCCAGGATCTGTGTCAAGAAATCCCCAAATAGGGTCACAAAGGGTCAAATGAAGCTGAGCCAACGACAATAAAAATGATAGCTTGAGTGTATTGTTCAGGGTCACATAGACAATAAGAGGAAGGATTTGAACTTCTGTTTTCTTACCTCCAAGGACATTATTCCCATTCACTATACCATGTATAAGGTATAGGTATGCACTCTTAAATTGTTTACAAAAAGTAAATTCACCTATATATATATAGATATACATGGTCATTTCCTTAAAAAAAGATTTTATTTTTGCTAGGATCTTTTTGATCCATCATGGTAAAGTCTCTTCTTGTTATTATTGTTTTATAGGCTATTAATGATGCAAGGATAGGGAAGCTAAGCTTAATACAAATCCCAAATATTGAGGGCTGGAGGGAGTAAGAGGACTAGAAATGTATGAAATATAAAATGACTTCCTTATTGTTGGAGATGCTCAAGAAGAAGTTAATGACTCTAATCAGCAATCAGGAGCACTAAACCAGATTCAACAGATTGTGCAGTTAGTGATGCAAACTGTCATAAATATAGAAGGCAGCTTGGTAAGCAATGAAAAAAGGAGTCTATAGGAGTTTCATTTTGTAAGAGAAAAATGACCTCTCAGAAGTCATTCATTTAAGACCTTTTCATTTCGTATGCTGACCTTTATAAGGAAGAGATTAAAAAGATCATAAATTGCTCTGAGATGAACAATATCCCAAAAAACAATAAGGACAAAAAATAAAGCAAGGAAAAAACTAAAAGTCATACTGCCTTGAGGAGTAGTGACACTGGCCTCTACTAAACTCCAGCACCTTTCTCTGGCTGACCCTCATGAATGGATTGTTTTCTTCTCCTTTCACTTCTTCTTTCTGGCTTTCTTAGTTTTCTTCAGTTGTCAACTAAAAATCTCATCTTCTTCCAAATAACCTTTCCAAGTTCCTCTTGATTGTAGTGTCATGCCTCTTTTAATTCATTCCTATTTTTCCCTATCTGATATGACTTGTTTGTACACCTTCCCATTAGATTATGAGGTCCTTGAGGATAAGGCCTTTTCTTTTAAACATCCTGTGCTAAGTACAGTGCCATCCTGGCACATAAATGATTTTCACAAATGTTTATTGATTGACTGAGATGAGACATACCCATTACAATTAAGGATCTCTTAGCAGGCAGAAGCCAACTAACTTGTAGGACTAAGGTCCTACATTGAGGACCTTAAAAAGAGGAAAGAACATTTAACACCTTCCTTAACTGAACATTAAATTGACACATGCAATTTTCTGAAAGACTTTTTTTGAAAGTATCAAATACCACTGAAGAAAGATGACTGATATAGGAGACTAAGCTATTTATGTGCCAGTGTTAGGGAGAGGAAAGTTTTTAATTGCAATGGAATGCCCTCTGTCATTTGAAACAAGTTTAGATTGTACAGTTTCCAAATGATTAGACAGTGGACCAAAATTTGGAAGGGACTTTCACCCTTGATTAAAGAAATGAGGATAGTTCCTTTGGAGTAATTAGGTTTTTTTTTCCTTAAACAGAATTTTTTTAAAAAATTGAGCATTAGAAAAGTAAACTATACCTGAGATATGGTGTGATGATAGGATAAATAGGTCAATTGGGCTTGGTTTTTCTTATGCCAGGGTAATTTAGATACCATACTTAGAAGCTTGAGGGGATTTAAGGGTAAGTTTTATATTAATTAACAGACAATCAAATTAGATATTTAAAAAAGCATTTGAAATGAGGCCATTTGAAAGGGAATCTATGGATGATAGTTGCTATACATTTAGTGTGGGAAGTCAAGAAAAAGTATAGGTTTCAGAGTGAAGTGGATATAAATATTACAAAGCATGTCCCTAAATGATTTTTTGAATTTTTGAAAGGAAATCAGATTTTCTTTTATAGTTGTTTGCTCTAATGATTAAATGAAATAACACTTTTCCCCCAGTTACTTTGTCCAAACAAATAGTGCTTATTCTCAGTTTTAAAGGCTAAATGTACAATTATTACCCATAGATTCTCTTCAGTGAGCTGCTTTAACTCAGATGCTTTGTCCAGTGCCTTATTTTGTTGGCTCTTGATTAAAGAAGGTTCTTAAGTGGTGACTCTCTCAGTCTCTTTGAAATCATTCTGTTTGGCTTGTCATCTTTGTTTTCTGCTAGTGGAAAAAGAACAACAACAACAAAGCAAAAGTAAAAGCAAATGGATTTTAAATTCAGAGTATTAAGATTGTGCCAAATCTCCTTTTAGGACTCAGACAAGGTAGCATATCCAAATGCACTTGGAAATTATTCAAATTTATTTGTAATCTGCCTATGATTATTTTGTATTTTTGCTACATTCTTTACTACATCCTATTATTTCAGACCTACTGCCCCAGTAGTCTCTTGAAGTTCAGATTTGTTACTCACTAGTTTTATAAATCAGTATAAGTATGTGTATATGTGTATGTACCAGTATATATATACATATATATGTATATATACATATATATGTATATATATATATATATATATATGAAGATAGACAGACAGACAGACAGACAGATAGATAGGAACTTGGCTTTTGATTTCATCAATTAAAGACAATACCTAGATAAAGAAACTCTCTCCACCAGTGAAGATAATCATCCTCCTTGAAATTTAAATTCTTATAAAGTTGCCATAAGCATGGAAAGGTTAAGTGACTTGCCCAACATGGTCCCATCATCAGAATGTATTAGAGACTGGAATTGCACCTCTGGAACTTTTGTCACAGTGCCTCTTTTATAGGATATATGGAGAGAGGGGAAAGCATCCTCTTCACCTTGAGTGAAGGTTTCCTGACAGAAGATAAATTAGGGAGACAGAAAGCAGTTCTGTTTGACTGGAATATGTCATAGAATCTGTCAACAAATTTAATGTCAAAAAAAAGGCCAACAGAAAGTGTGGACTTTCTAGGGACATTCCAGAGGTGCAAAGGAATTAATAAATATACTGTTCATATCATGACAATCATTATGAATTGATGTTTTGGAATTCAGTTATACACATAGCCCCATACTCAACTTGACAGGTCAAACAAATTATCAACACTCATTTTGAATTTCTAATTTAAGCAAAATTCAAAGATAACTATAACCCCAAGTGATCTTAATATCTTCTTAACTGCTAAAACAAAAACAATTAAAAATTAAGAAATCCACTGTACCACTAATAGCATAACTAAAAGTAATATATAGGAATATACATTCACAGAATGTACAGGTATAAGGTGAATTTGAGGGAATAAAATTTTAAAAAACAATTAAAAGATGAGAAAGAGGAGTACATTCATTGCAAAAGAAAGGGAGAGGTAGAATGGGATGAATTGCTTCCCATGAAGAGCAAAACAAATTCATTAAAGATGAGAAGGTGGGCAATGGGTATCTCTTGAACTTTACTCACATCAATATAGGTTCAAAGAGGGAATGATATACACAATCAACTGAATATGGAAATCCATTTTACCTAATAGGAAAATAGGAGGGAAGGAGATTAAGAAAAGGGGGAGGGGCAGCATCAGAAGGGAGGATAGATGGAGGGAGTTGGTAAACAGAAACAAAAAGTAGAGAGATGGGAAAAGGTGAGAAGAAAAAAGGAGGAAAATATCATGGATGGAAATACACAGTAATCATTATTGTGAATGTGAATGGGATGAGCTCTCCTATACAATGGAAATGGATGGCAAAGTAGATCAAAAGCCAGTATCCTACAATATGTACTTTTACAAGAAACACGTTTGAAACAGACATAAACATACAGAGTAAAGTTAAGGGGTTATTTTGCTTTAGTTGAAGTAAAAATAATGCAGGGGGGTAGTAATTCTCATCTCAGACAAAGCAAAAGCAAAAGTAGATCTAATTAAAAGAGATAAGGAAGAAAATTGCATCTTGCTAAAAGATACCATAGAAGTAAAGTAATATCTAGACTAAATATATGTGCACTAATTAGTATAGCATACAAAATCTTAAGGAAGAAATTAAATGAATTACAAGTACATGACCAAGCCAGATAAAACACATCATGAAATGTAAAGTGGGGGGGCAACTAGGTGGCCCAATGGATAAAGCACCAGTCCTGGATTGGGGAGGACCTCAGTTCAAATCTGACCTCAGACATTTGATAATTACCTAGCTATGTGACCTTGGGCAAGTCACTTAGCCCCATTGCTTTACAAAAACCAAAAAAGAAAGAAAGAAAGAAATGTAGATAATTTTGATTACATTAAATTATTAAATTTAAAAGCTTTTGCACAAACAAAACCAAGGCAACCAATATCAGAAAGACAGGAAATTATGTTTATAACAAGTGTCTCTGAGAAAGGCCTCATTTCCCAAATACATAGAAATGAAACAAATTTATAAGAACACATACCATTGTCCAGTTGATAAATTGTCAAAGTATAGGAACAGGAAGTTTTCAGATGAAGAGATCAGATGAAAAGCTATCTATAGGCATATTAAGAAGTGCTCTAAATCATTTTTAATTAGAGAAATGCAGTCTAAAGAACTCTGAGGTACCACCTCACATCTATTAGATTTGCTAATTTGACAGAAAAAGAAAATGACAAATATTAGAAAAGTTGTGGGAAAACTGGGACACTGATGCTTTGCTAAGAATTTTTGACATATAATTGGGAAAATAAAATATTAATTTAAAAACAGGAAAACATTTGGGGAATCCTATTAGATGCTGGTTCTGGGATAATACAATAAAAGGTAACAGTCCATTGCACAGAGCAAATTCTTAAGAAATGTTGAATTCGAGGTATAATTGGATCAGAGAAATGGCATGATTTAAAGGAGTGAAAGGTATATTATAGAGTTAAATTCAATTTGAGATCCATATAGACATAGTCCAGGTATAGAATTCCTTTATTTCATATATTTTTTCATTTCTCAAAAACAAGGATTTCTTTGTTATCACTGTTTTGTCATAGTACTCAAAGTACCATGGGACTTTTCCATTTGATTTGAAGCTGCAACTTTCCAAATGTGTGGTTTTCTCATTACAATGTGAGCTCTTCCAGAACATGAACTGTCTTACTATGTGCAAAGCAAAGGAGGCACAAAAGAAAAGCTAGTGCTTAATATGTGCTTCATTCCTTCATTGAATGTCATCTTATAATAAATAATTGATCCTTGAAAACAAAGGGTTGCTTTCTTTTTTTTTTAACAGCTGGTAATACTGCCATATAGGGTAGGGGTATAATAAATGCTGGTTGGGGATTGATTGAAAAGATGAAAATTAACTGGATATTGAGAAGAGAATTGTTCACCTTTTAGACTGAATGATGATTCTCAATTATATGGCACTTTAAAGGGCAAACTTCACAGGCATCCTCTAAGGGAGATAACATAAATATTATCATTCCTAGTTTACGGATGAAGAAACAGCCTTAGAGATGTCAAATGGCTTGCCCATGATCACGTACCTAATAATGCTGAAGAGCTAGGATATGAAACTAAATCTCCTGACTCCTTCTTATTTAAGTCTTCCAGGACTTTTATAAAATTACAAAATCTCAGAGTTAGAAAAAAAGACCTTGGAGGCTACCTAGTCCAATCCACACATGAACCAGAACTCCTTCTATAATATCCCACATAAACTGCCATCTAGTCTCTGCTTAATGACCTCAATCCACTGATACTTAAAACCACAACCTGTAAATTGACCCTAATGGTTTAAGGGTTTAATGAGTGTTTCAAAGCGAAGCAACCTATTCTCTGGAAAGGTGTATTCATTATTTGAGTTTTCAGGAGAAAGGCATTATACACACCTACTGAAATGCTTGATAGATACTTGTTTGCTGACTGATACTTTCCTTGAAAAGAAAGTCAGCTTTTTTTCTTTTTTAAGGTATCAAGTGAGCTAGTTTAGCATCAAAACTGCAATTTACCTAGATCTGAAAAGGGCTCTTATGCCTTTTCAAAATGAGAAATACATTATATTTTCAATAAAAGAAATATATTCATAAGCTCTTTTTTGTGAGTAAGTTAAGAAAATAATATTTTAAGCCAGAACATAATGTGTTGTTGTTGTTTTTAAAACCAAATTTTTTTTTGTCTGAAGAAGAAAATGGGAAACCAGTATCTTTCCCAGGAAAACCCTAAGTGGGGTCATGAAGAGTTGGTCAAGGCTGAAAGGACTGAATAGCAGCAATTTGTTTTGTTCTCTTAATTGTCATTTTCTCACAATTACCTTAAGAATGAGTTTGGGGAAGGGGCAGATAGGTGGCACAGTGGATAAAGCACTGACCTTGGAATCAGGAGAACCTGAATTCAAATATGACCTCAGACACTTAATAATTACCTAGTTGTTTGACCTTGGGCAAGTCACCTGACCCTATTCCCATAAATAAAATTAAAAGAATAAGTTTGGGGATAGGAAAACTAAGAAAGAATCTTGTAAGCATTATTCTTTGGTGATTCCAGTGTGGAAAATTCCTCTTCTGATAAATGTAAGCTCACAGTAAGTGCTTAATGAATCATTACTGACTGGAAATAAATGGAAAATTCTACATTTTCTTGAAGTTGGTTAATGTATTCCTCAGATACAGAGCCTAAAACCATTTTGATTAGTGCTATAGATAAAATTTAAAATTTATGTTTGACAATATTGACTGACATGAGGTTGTTTTTTTAAGGGAGGAGAATTGTGGCAAAGGTAATTTGCTTTAGTTTTGACTAGCTATTTTATTTAAGGCATCTAAGTGGTACAGTGGTTAGGGCTGAAGATAGAGACAATCATTTGTGTTACAGTCCTGTCTCACACTCTTAATGGGTGTTTGACCTTGGGAAAGTCATTTAATCTCATTTAGCCTCAGTTTCATTTTTTTATCAAAGGAGGGGATGGGGTTCAATGGTCTCTAAGGTAATATAAAGTGCTTGGTACATTGTCTGACATATAGTATATACTAATAAATGCTTAGTCCCTTCCCTTTCCCTCTTAGGAGCCTTCTAGACCTAAATCAGTGATCTTGTCATTTTTCAGACCTGGAAAAAATTGATTCTATTCTGTATTTTTATTTGCTTAGATTACTGTACTGAGAAGCTATTAAAATGTTTAATGAATTTAAATATTAAGCCCTATTTTCTCCAAAGATTAACAATGCTTGAGTAAAATTGATTGAAAAGAGCCTTTGGGACCTAGAGTGGGAAGGAACTAATTTCCCTCATATATCAGATTTTAGGCCTACTGGCCTCTGCATTTGCCTTCAGAGCACCCTGATTCTTCTGGTGAGCCAAACTGTGGCACCCACCATCATCTGCAAGTACTAAGAATGTGAACCCCACTAGAGATTTTCATAATGTAGAGCCCACAACTTAATTAGAAACTATACAAATTCTAGCAGAAAAAAACCCAACCAAAAAAACCCTAGAGCAGAATTGGTTAGGAGAATGAAAAATGATCCAGAGATACTGTCAAGGACTTGGGACTGTCATGACTTGAGAATTATTTATGGATTATCAATGGCCTTTGAGTCTCCTTCCCCCACCTCTACTATCTGTCATTAGAATATTTCTCTGCTCATTATCACCTTAACATAGATGGCAAACTGAAATACAATCAGCTAATTTGGTTAATTATTGGCAGCCCTGATCTTAGACGAGAAAGACTAGAGAGAAGAAGCTTGAAATTAAAAAGTTAAGTTTGAGAATTACTTGTAAATATAACCCTCTCTTCACCTGTCCTTCTCCAGGATCGGGGCCAAGAGCTTTAACTTTTCTGTGAAGTACTCTTATTGTATGTATATTCTTAGAGTGCATGGATTTCGCAGTATTGTCCAGTAAATTCAAAAGGTGTGGGTTATTTATTATTATTATTATTATTATCATTGTCTTTCAGCATTTAACAGAGACTATTAACTTGAGGAGGAAGCTACAGGTTTTCTGAGCTGTGACCTTACATAAAAGTGTAGAGTCACCAAGGGGAGCTGGGACAGACAGGGACTCAAATTGGAGAGAATTACCTAAGTCTGTCCACCCCTTTGGCTCTGGGAGACAGCAGGGGACCCTCCCCAGCCCAAATAAGGAAAGGAAGAATGTACTCAGCCTTGAGTGCACTAAGAATAAACCTGAGCTCCTGGGGATAAGGTTACTCTCAACACATTTTGTTTTCTGTGACACAGACCCCAAAGATCTGTAATTATCCTGGGATTGCTGTGGGGGTTTGCCTGCTTCTTCCTAGTTATTTTGCCTGTATATGAGCACGTGTGCTTCTGTTTGTACTTGTGATCTTTTCCCTTTCTCAGCTTTGTTGTCCCCCTGTGGCACTGGAGAGCTGGGGTGTGTGTATGTGTGTGGGGGGTCTCGGCAGTGCCAAAAAAGATCTGTGGAAGAGTCCGAGGGAGGCAGGCAGGGCTATTTTTGTTCGAAGCTGATACTTTTTGCATGAGTTGAAGTCGCTGCCTGGAAGAGGGCTCAGGTTGTTTCTGGGGGACAACTGTGCAGAACAGACCCAAAGTTCAACGAAGCCCAGAGAAGCAGTTAGACCATCAAGGAAAAAGCAGGGCCCCCAACAAGTAAACAGTGCACCCCCTAACTGGGCCAGCTCCGGGACCCTGAAGCATTCTTCAGACTGCCATCTTAAACAGCACCTTTCTAAACTAACACTCACCCTTGCCACCATGACTGAGATCACAGCAGAAGGTACTGTAATCATTTTTCTAATACAACTGTAGGGAAAAATCTAGAATTTGATAGATGTCATTAATTGATGTCCAACATATGGAAAGAGGTTCCTGTCATTTTCAGATTAGGGTACACAGGGTGGTGCAGGTTATCTCTGATTGGGGTGGGGGCTGGGGTCTCAGGGGAGTTTGTTGTGGGGGTGAGATGGAAAAGGTTCTAAATGTGTTTGTTTTGTGTGGGGGAAATTGTGAAGGGCTGGCCAGTGATCCTGCTAGTTAAAAAACTTGTTGCCCCCAAATTCTATATATAGCCATGTATCTGTAATATGAGAGCAGATGCCTGAGTGTGAATCTTCCATGTCAGTAGGTGGAGTTTATGTTAAATTTAAGCCATTAGACTTAATACTTATCCTTTAAAATATCTTTATTTGCAAACACACACACACACACACACACACACACACACACACACACACACACACATATATATATATATAAAATGTACATTTATATAAACATGTACACATACACAGAGCAGAGTTAATGAAATTAATACTTTTCCCCCTTTCTTATAGCTTTATATATATATATATATATAAACATGTATTTATATTGATATGTTCATATGTGTATGTAAGTATATACAAAAATCTTAAACAAAATAGTGTAAATGTGTTAACAGTTTAAAACTGTACTAAAGCTTTTGGCATATCTTGTCTATGTAGTCACACAAACATGAAGATATGCTTAGTTTAAAATAGGCTTGAAATATTTTATAGTCCAGTTGAATATTCAAATTATGGTAAAACAAAATTACTTCAACAAGACACACACACACACACACACACACACACAGAGAGAGAGAGAGAGAGAGAGAGAGAGAGAGAGAGAGAGAGAGAGAGAGAGAGAGAGAGAGAGAGAGAGATAGTTTAGTTTTCAAAAATCCAAATTCCCTGTCTACAGTTAAAGAAATAAAGATTGAAAGAGGAAAAAAATCACCTCTATTCTTTAGGGAAAAAATGAGTACACATTTAATATAGCTTTTGAGTTTCAGAGTTTAGAGCTAATCTATCTATAATTTGCTTCTGGCAGTTAGAAGAAAATGAAACAGGTGGTACTTACTGCTCAACAGTTTCCAAATTGGAGTGCTGGCCAGAGGAGCTAGTGAAATAGGTTTGTGATCTTGGCTCTTCATGAGGTTATTAGGCCAGGGTCAAATGTTCAATTCCTTATTTTTCTTTGCAAGTTTGTAACTGGTGACTGGCATGAGAATCTAAGAAATACTCATTTGAATTTTCAAAATGTTTTATACCTCATGATTCCATTGACACCAAAATTTAGTCTTATTCAATTTACAATTCAGAATTTGGGAGCTGAATGTGAACAGTTCTGTAATATTTTGTTTTTCTATTCTTTGAACAAAAACAACAAAGACCAGCATTTACACTGTACTTTAACATTTGTAAAAACCTTTATATAGGGGGCAGCTAGGTGGTGTGGTGGATAAAGCTACAGCCCTGAAGTCAGGAGCACCTGGGTTCAAATCCGGTCTCAGACATTCAATAATTACCTAGCTGTGTGGTCTTGGGCAAGCCACTTTTAACCCTGTTTGCCTTGAAAACCCCTAAAAAAAACCATATATATATATATATATATATACATATATATGTATATACATATATATAATATTTCAAATACATTTTAAGCTACTTTATACATTATTATCCACATTTTATATATTAGGGAATTGAAGCATAGAGAGTTTAAGTAACTCTTATGATCATAAAGCTTTAAGTATCTGAGTGGAGAGTTGAACCCTGGTTTCCCTAACCTGAAGTTCAGTATTTTTTAAGTATTGGATAAATGTTTATTGACTGATTGATATACTACTCATGCTTGATTTAGTTTATTCTGGAGAAGGCTTTGCATGATAATTCCACCTTCAGTTCTATGCATGGTTTTTTAGAGACACATGCTTCTGAATATTGTTGACCTTCAACAGAATTATAATATCAAGTGACTAAAATAAACCATTCCTTACTTGTGCTTGGAGTAGGCTCAGTATATTTTTGTATTTGTTTAATGAAGCCTTCTGCAAATGAAGTCTTGGAGATATATATATAGATTATATATATATATATATATATATATATACATATATATATGCTAAAATGATAGTTCCTACCATTGCCCAGTATGCAGTAAATACACTAACTAAAATTTAGAATAAAAAATTTTAAACACCCCTCAACCAGAACTCCGAATATTGTCTGTTTCCTGACTACTTCAGCTCCATTGAATTTTAAAACCTCCACATCATCATTCCTAGCTTTTTCTCTCTCCTTTTATGTCTTTCATTTCAGTGATAGTCAAATGTCATTCTGGCTGTCAGCTAAAGAGAGCCAGCCCTGAAGATAGGTTCTGGACTTAATCCTTAAGGGTGTTCAAGGTGCCCTCTCCAACTATTGAGCTATGTATTATGCCACACTTTCTTTGCCATAGCTCCTGTACATATCTTTTGGAGTTGAACTATTTATCAAATGACCTTCTTCTTTTGTCACATATCAAGTAAAAGGATCATGGAATTTTAGAGTTGGAAGAGACCTCACAGACAATCTAACTTACCATGTCTACTGCCTAACTCTCATTTTATTTCTAAATGAGAAAAATGAGAGCCAGAGAGATCAAGAGACTTGTCCACTGTCACAAATAGAGTTAATTATTTGTGGAAAGACATGTCATTGGTGCAAGTGATATTGGAAATGATTTAACTGTGTACATATCCCAAGACTCTGATTCCACCATCCCCTGCCAGTCTATTTCTCCTCAGTTACCATCTTTCCACAGATGACTGCCAGATTAATAAATCCAGTCATATTTTCTCTCTCAACCTCCAGTTCTACATAATCAAATATCTAGTGGATAAAAATACTAGATATTCCACTAGCATCTCAAAGTTGACACGTCAAAACTGAAACAAAACTAAAACCCATCAACATGCCCTCCCATATCATGTTACACTTCTGAGCTTCCCTAAATCTGTTAAATGAACTTCTATTTTTCTAGTCTCAAAGAATATGCAGCCTCATCATTCAATTCCTCTCTTTCCCTCACCCAAGATATGCAAGAAGCAGCAAGTTAAGTAATGTCTACCTCCACAGTATCTTTCAATCTGTCCTTTTAAGTACCTCTCAAATGACTAAAACCTTATGTCATCCATCCCTTCAGCCTATTGTAATAGTGTTATCCTGACTGAAATCTTTTCTCTTTCTCCAATTCATCCTCCATAAAGCTCCCTAAGTTGATATTTGAAAATTAAGAGCCTGATTATGTCATTCTCCTGATCAATAGACTCCAATGTCTTTCTATTATCTCTTGGATCATATGCAAACTCTCTTAAGATCTTCACAATCAGGTCCCTAGATTTATATAATTGTTCCCTTTATATACCATGCAGATCTTATTACCATTTATCATGTATACATTCCATCTTCTGTCTTCATACCTTTGTATAGCTATGCTTTTCATATATAGAATATCTTCCTCTCCTTCTCCCCCATCAGAATCTCTAGTTTCCTTCAAAGATCAGCTTGAATTGTATTTCCTACATAAGACAAAATTGACTGATCCACCCTTGTACTTATGCTTCCTCAATAAAATTAACTTGTATATACTTATATATGTGAATGTTGCCTGCCTTGATAGATTGTAAGCCATTAAAGGTAAGAATATTACATTTTGTCTTTAAACTAGTAGTGCCTAGTAGATTGGAACAAAAATCAATAAATGCTTCTTGACTGAGTGACTTGATTGACTTGCAAAATTTAGGTAACTTATGAGAGGTTTATAGACTATTTCCTAAATAATTAGTCCACTATATCCTTTATGTTGAATCTTCCTGATATGAGAATCAAGATCACATGCAAATTGTATCAGACTTCCAAAAAATCTAGAACGAGAGACTGGAACATCTACTTCCCTCTTATGGTTCTAAACATGTACTGACATATGACATGAGCATTTGAACTGTTCTTTGAAACATAGTAGTTCTACTTTCATTTTTAAGATGCTCACCAATTTTAGTGACATATTGAGGTACCCCATATGCGATGACAGTAAGGGTCATCTACACCTATAAGTAACTTTTTAGGAAATCTTACTATAGAGCTATATTCCTTCTAGATATTAGGTGAATTTAATGTATGAATCCCATTAGTCTTAAGGCTAGTAGGGGAGACCTTTCCAAACGTGTAAAAGTCATAGAGTGAGACATGTAGTAATTCAATGTTTCTATCAAAGATAAAACATTATAAACATGTATATATTTATATATAAAGCATAATTTTGTGTTATAGAATTGATAAAAGAGTAGAGAAAATAACTAAGGATTACTAAATGAGAATTATTAATAAGAATTTGAAAAAGGATTATGACTGATACTAATAGTCTCTCAGTTACATGATCTTTATATTAATCCTAAAATACCACCTGTTTAGAATTTTACTGAACAGGAAGGGTAGTATAATTTAAAAAATCCATTATGGGTATAAAGAGACTATAGGAATATTATCAAGAATTAAAATAAGAAGTGAATTGAAAGACCATTTAGGACATTCATAATAAGAGAAAAGGGTAAATTGGTCATTCAGCAAGAAGAAAGGATAACAGATAGAAGATGTGAAGAATAGTAAAATTAAGTTGCCACCAAGGTTTCTAACCTGGAAAGCAGTTTTTATTGGTAGAAGGTGAACACAATGTTTTAAAAAACTTGAGTTTAATGATATAGTAAACTATTGAAATGAAGATGTAGGCAATTGAGGCTTTGAAAATATTGGAGTATTAAGGGAGGTTTAAAAAAGCATTTGAATATAGAAGGAAAAAACTTGTGAAGAAAAAAAAGAATAATAAAATAATTTTAGTCCTATATTTGAATTAACTTTTCCATTTATAATCTTGAGATGGGGAAATCATTTAAATCCTTTGAGTTTTAGTTGTCTAATCTGGACAGAGAGAGTCAGATTAGGTAATATTTAATTTTTTTTCCATCTCCAAACCATAGACATTAGAATATTAAAAATGTAAATTTCTTGTCTTTGTATTCCTATCACTCAGGAAAATGCTTAAAAACATTGTAGGCACCTTTTGATTAACTAAAGGACAGGGACTGAACCTCTTTTCAATGCCTACTGACTTTTCCCTTCATTGTATCCACACCTTGCATAGTTTTTATTTAGTTAGGTTCAACATTTGTCTGGTAATCTCCCACTATGTGGGAAACACTATGATAGATAGATAAAACTGTTGCTATTTCAATGAGCTTTCATTCAAAGATTTTATTCGAAATTTATTCAAAGAATTTTAAATTGAACTCTTGTGCTAAGGAGTCAATGAATGATGAGTGAAATAAATTCTAAGAAGCAAAGAGGAACAAGTTGAAGTTAAAAAACATAAATCTGTATTAAACTGGATGGACAGTTCTCCATCTTCCTCCTGAGCAACTCTTTGTCACCAGTTAAAATGTGAACTCTGGGGAAGCAGGCACAGTGTTTTTGACTTTCTTTATATTTGCAATGCTTAGTATGGTACCAGATGTATAGTAAGTACTTAGTGTCTGATTGATTTATTGAAGGTGTCTAAGAGGGCAAGAATCAAGGTTAGTTGTGGTAGGAGAAATGAGGAAGGAAATGTAAAGTAAGGAAGTTGTGATCAGAATTGGGGTTGTTAAGATATAATGATAATGAGACCTAGGAGGTAACCACTCTTTTATATGGCTGCCATAATGCAGAAGTCTGGAGATTATAGACTCAGAGAAGTAGTGAATGTAGAAGTCATGAAACTCAAACCCTTCCAATTTAAAGTGAGAAAACTGAGGGACAGAGAAGTTAGTGACTTGCCAAGGTCACAAGGGTAATAGCTGACAGAAGTATGATTTGATCTCAGGTCCTCTTACTCCAACTTCAGCTTTCTTTCTTCTGTAACACAACCTCACAAGCAAAGTGAGACTTATGGTATTAAGTAATGAAGTCTGAGTAGAAGAATGTAAATGAGGTTCTGTAATCCTTTGGAAAAAAATATGTTGGGGTTTGAGGGGAAGTAGTAAACATTGGTAATAATTTGCAAAATATTATGGAATCAAAGAATATTGCTTTTTGGGTAGAAAATGGTGAACTGGTTGATTTAGAAAACCATGGAAAGACTTAGATTTATGAAAGAAGATGCTATCCACCTTCAGAGAAATATGATAGGTGGAAATAATCATAGTATGGTCTTGCATATATGTTTGTATATCTCTGTTTATAGATATCTATGTAAAAATCTATATATGTGTGTGTGTGTATGTACCCATTCTTAATTGTAGCCATCTTTAGGATGGGAGTGAGGAAAAATAAAGTAAAAAGTGCATGGAAGAGAACAAAAGAAAACCAACAAGGAAGCAAAGAAAAGCTGGTACCTGTGAAAACATAAATCAAATTAATTATATAGGTTTTCTTGAAATGAAAATTATTTGTTTTATATTGAATCCCCTCTTATAGTCTGCTGTAGACAGGACTTTTTCCCACCTCTTCTTGTTTTGTATTTAGGTGCAAAATGAAAAGAAAATAACCAAAAAAATAAAAGAGTGTCATGTAATCTATTTGATTATTAAAGGGGTGGTGGTGGTCCATAACATTAATAAATTGTAGTATGAAATAAGGTCATTGTATTATTTTGATAAGGGAAATGGGAAAAGATTTAGTCTCTAGGGGAGATAGTAATGGATAATAGGACTTCCTTTTTGACTGATTTTCAGGGAGAATAAATTAAGTAAAAAAAAGGGAAATTTTACTTCAATAGGATGAGATTTTATAAGGAATAATAAAAGGAGAGCAATATGGATCTGGGGAAGGGAGAAACAGGATCCAATTTTAAAAAGGTAGAAGTGGAATGCATAGAGTAGATTGGTATTCTGGTTGTTGATGTGAATACCAGGATAAGTAGAAATATTAGGATGGTTGGCAAGATAGAGGACCTCTTACAGGTAGGAGAAAATGGAAAATTTGGAGGTATGAAGCTGTAATATAGGAGATAACAATCATCAGATGAGATGAGAAAATCTCACATAAAGGCACATCCATAAAGGCACACACACACACACACACACACACACACACACACACACATAAAGTAAATACAGGGGTGGCTAGGTGGGGTAGTGGATAAAGCATTGGCCTTGGAGTCAGGAGTACCTGGGTTCAAATCCAGTCTCGGACACTTAATAATTACCTAGCTGTGTAGCCTTGGGCAAGCCACTTAACCCCATTTGCCTTGCAAAAAACCTAAAAATAAATAAATAAATAAATGAATGAATGAATGAATGAATGAATAAGTGAATAAATGAATAAATAAATAAATAAGTGAATAAATGAATAAATAAATAAAAATGAAGTAAATACATAGAGGTACTTCAAGTCAGACCCCAATATTCAAAATGAAATTATAATGTACAATGTTCTTCCTTATCGAGTGAATGTGTATGTGAGAAATTCCAAATAATTATTAGGAATAGGAAAACTTAGGACACAGTGAATTGACCCTCCTTGGAATTCAAGAAGAGGCTGCTGTCTGACAGTTGTAGGATTTCTTTCTAGTCTAAGTTGTAGGAGATGGTCACTGGTCAATCAGTCATCAAGCAATGTCTAAGCCCCTACTGTATGCTAATATATA
The DNA here is from genome assembly GCF_037893015.1 of Macrotis lagotis. NCBI lineage: Eukaryota > Metazoa > Chordata > Mammalia > Peramelemorphia > Peramelidae > Macrotis > Macrotis lagotis. The sequence continues at coordinate 129,826,061 of NC_133662.1, read as the reverse complement.
TTTAATAATAAAGGGAAAAAAAGGAAATAGGAAAAGGAGGGAAGCTATTCCCAATCTCAAGGATCTTTATAAGCTTCTTTACTTTGAAATTTTGACTCAGTGAATATAGCTCTTTTAATTGTGTGTCTTAGGTGATAAATTGTAAGTAGGTTAAAAAAAAGCTTAGTGTCTTGATAGAGAAACACACACACACACAGAGACAACTATTTGCACAACTTGATGACTGACTTATTTCTTTGCTGAGGGAGCAATCTTTGCCTAGTCCATGATAAATAATACCTACTGAATCAAAACAAAAAGTACTTTAATTCATTTAAAAGTATATTTTGCAGTGTAAGCCTGACCATATTCTATTGAGTGGTATTCTCTATGGGTTTAAAGAATGTTTTGTAATATTCCTCCCCACCCCAATGTTTGGTTCTATTTAAGCAAATGGTAGAAATGGAAAATATTTTTCTTATCAGCTTAAATGCTTCTTATTTTTCTATTTATTTTCAGTCATTGTTGTAATTGTAATTTAAAAATCATGGTACTTTACAATGCTGGAGTGAATTGAGAATATTCAACCATTATATTAAGGGCTTAAGGATCCTTGGAGACTTTGGGCCTCCAATGTTGTTTGCATTAATGTTTAATCAGTTAACAATATTTAATACCAGAGAAGCATAAAATAGTACAACCAAGCACTTTTAAAATCATTTCTATTGACCTTTGGGTTGAATATATCAAATTGAAAAGAGAAGGCATGGTATACCAGTTTAGTTTGTATCTTTACAAATCCATTTAGTCGGAACTTAAAGGTAACATTTATTAATTACTGTTTTCATTTTTCAGACTAGAGCAAGAATTCTTTGGGGATATACTCATTGTATGAAGTTACATGCATGCATTGTATACAGCAGCATATTTTAATAAAGCAAATGGGAGAAAAACCATTAGCTATTATGTCTTAAAGCAATTCAGTGGATTTCCAGTTTGTAGATTTCCATCATTAAAAACAATTCGAATGTGAAACCCCAAAGCAGAGTGATCTAACAATGACAACAGAGAGATATCAATCAAAAGTTCAAGGTGCTACTCTCCTAAGTTGTCTATCTGCTCCTAGTTGTCTGTCTAATTGGATTAGCCTGGACACTAAAGCACAAGGTAGGGGATAACTAGGTACTCTCTTTTAGCGTCATGTGAACATATTTTCCCCAAAGTGAGACTTATGCAGAAATAGATGAACTTCCTAATCCAAGAGGACTGTATCTTCTCTCTTCAAAGAGATGTTAAAAGAATATACTTGGCATATATGTAATGAATAAAGACCTGCGTCTCTCTCTCTCTCTCTGGCTTTCTTTATGCTGTTCTTCAAGCATCAAAAGCATCCCCATCTCTATGCCTGAAGTCAAGTTGTCAAAGGCACAATGAATCTAAGACTTTGTGAGATCCTTTGGTATGTAAATGAGCTGACTCCCTCTATAATTCAAAGAGTAGATTTAGGTTGTAATTTCATTTAAATATCAAAATATGAACCCAGTTTAGACTGTTTGTTTATAATTTGGCTCTGTGTAATTAGCCTGATATTGCAGGGAAAAATGGTATTCTGTAAAATATCATTTTGACAAATACTAATGTAGATTAATTATAGAATTTTTTTGTATATAGAAAGGACTTTGGAGATTATCTAGTCAGATATTTTATAAATGCAAATGAAAACAGTCCAGAGTTACTGATTCTGACCCTTAGGGCTATGTTTTGACTTGGCAGAGAGGACAGGAAACCTAAGAAAATGACACACCAATTCTATTCTTGGTCTTCTACTTACTCATTTTGCCATTCCACCTGTCCCTGATATAAAGTATCCATCTATTAAAGCAACTCATAGGGTTTTATTGGACAGTAATGATAGTTCCTTGAAAGGGGAAATGTGCTTGTGTATAAAAGTGAGCCGGTGAACACAATACATTTAGACTTGCAAATTTGACTTCACAAATGAAAATTATATTTAAAAAAGATAGTATACAGATTATTATTTTAATTATGTAAGAGACACCATGCTAGGAATGGGGAGAGATAAAGATAATTAAAACATGATCCCTGTCTTCAGGGACTATACAGTTTAGCAGGAATAACTACCTGAATTTAAATAAATATAAAGCAAATTATTCCATGAAGGAGTATGCAGTTCTGTGAGTTTAAATGAGCGAAAAATTTCTTTTGGAATTTCTGGAGTGGAAATCAGAAAAAAAAAATTCATTTCTATAGAAGAATTTGATTTAATGAGTCCTGAGAAGAGGGGAATTCCAAGGGATCCTCAAAGGTAGAGATATTAAAATATGGATTTTTGAGTTTATATTTTCAAGAATGTAAACTGCATGATTAAAGTAGCATGAGACAAGATTAGGAAAGCAGACTGGAACCAGATTGCAGAGGACTTTAAATGCCATCCAAAAAATTTTGGATGTTTTTCAGTAGGTAATGGGGATCATTGAAAGTTTTGTATTCATGAGATAAGGAAATCAGACCTGTGAAAGGGGATATTTATCTTGCAGCATTATACAGACTGACTTGGAAAGCTGACAAATTAGAGGCAAGGAGACCTGGTAGGAAGTTATTTATAGAGACTAGGCAAAGGGTAAAGAGGTCCTGAATAAGGGTAGTCAAAGTGATAATGGCAAAGAGGGAATAGATATGAGAGAGATTAGGAAGGTAGAATCAAAAGAATTTGGCAACAAATTTAATTCAGTTAATTTGTCAAATGCCTAAATATGTAGAATGTACTGGAAACACAAAGATAAAAATGTTGTGGGAGTTTCTCAGTCTGAGTTCCTTGAGAGCCTAGAAAGAAGTTAATCCTCTTTCATGACTGCAATAGTTAAAAAAGTGAGGAGTGAAACAGTAAGGAAAATAAATTTTTTAATGCACTCAGGACTGCTCTATGATAGCTACTCCAGTGTCTTACAGTAAATGTTGGGTTTTTAATCATTTTTTAAACTTGCTTATAATATATGATCTATTAATGACATTCTGAGAAAGAATGAAAGTGAATGAAGCTTGCAATTTGGGGTCACAGAAGTTGATAAAGTTCACATTTGAAAATGAATTACCTGGGGATTGATCTTATCATAATTCCCTATACTGGTAGGAAATCTCTAACATAGTGGTGGATATCTTTTAAAACAGAAATCATTCTTGGGGCAGCTAGGTGGCATAGTGAACAGAGTTCAAACACTTGATATTTACAAGCTATGTGACCTTGGGACAGTCACTTAACCCCATTGACCCATAAAAAAATTAAAAAAGAGAAAAAAGAGAGAAAAATAAAATCATTTTTGTTCATGCTGTTGTTGCCAGGAAGGAAACTGAGGTTTTCTATCCTCACAATCCCATTTATCTTTTCCTTTAGTGCCCAGGTTACCTTAACCAAGGAGAAAATGTTTCCCTACCTAGTGTTCTTTTTTCTTCTCTGTAAAACAGTGTGTAGTCTCTATTTTTAAATAGCTTGGTAGGGTAGTATAATGCACATTTGAGAAGTTACAAGAAGGTTTATTTCAGAAAAACCTGGAAACACTTACATGAACTAAAACAAAGTGAGCAGAAGAGAACATTGCATACATTAACAGCATCATTAAGCAATGATAGACTGTAAATGGCCTTAGCTCTTCTCAGCAATATGTTGATTCAAGACAGTTCCAAAGAACTCATAATGGAAAATGGTATCCACATCCAGAGAAAGAACTGAAGAAGTATGGATGCAGATTTTCCCTTTATTGTTTTGTGTCTTTTTTTCTGTTTGGTCTGTTTCTTCTTTCACAACATGATTACAGTAAAAATAGTTTTTACGTGGTTGCACATATATAAGCTATATCAAATTGTTTTGGGGAGGGAAGAAAGGGAGGAAGAAAATTTGGAACTATTTTTTTCTTAATAAAATGAACATTGAAAATTGATTTTACATGTACTTGAAAAAATTAATGCATAAATAACTTGTGTCTAAGTTATAATTTACTAAGTGCAAAGAAAAAGCTCAAATATAATTGTAAGATAAATTTGAAAAGGGAGCTATGACTAATAGCTTTTAACTTAATATCACTTAAAAGAAGGAGCAGAAAGGAAAGAAATCAGGAATGATTTTTAGAGGGGAAATTGCAACTGAATTGAGCCCTGAAAGAACTGAAAGATTTCAGAAGATCCTGGCATTCAGGACTTAATTTTTTTTCACTCAGAACTTCTAAGAATTTTGAATGTTAACTTTAGACATGTTTTAGACAATCACTTATCATTATTACTCCTTCCTACAGCTTCCCCATGCAGATAACTAAGGCTTCTCCTGTAACAACTACAAAATAGTTGAGAAAAAGCAACTTAACAAAGAGCTACTTATGATAGTTATAGTTTTATTGTGTCCTACATCTCTACCAATATTTCCATATAGTTTCCTACTTCTCTTGCTCAAAGTTACTCTCACCCTGGTGCATATTTTTTATTTTGTTTTGTTTTGGATAAGTAAAAGTAGTTATGTTCTTTTCTGCAATTGATTTCTAGATTTCATTCATATTACTGGTAAGGTGAACAAGCTCTTTCAAAAAACTGGTAATATAATATTCCCTGGCCTAAAATTTGGGGGGGGGGGGTACAATATCCCAGAAGGGATGAAAAGTTCTCTAGAATGAAACCATGAAGATGAAAGAAGCATTTCCAAAAGAGAAAAATTTATCAAAAGCAATTGATATAGACATATAGGAAATTTTATCAATCAACTTCTATCTTAGAGAAATTCATACAAAAAAGGAGATGGAATTAAATTTTTTTGCTTGTTTTTGTTATTGTATTTGTTATTGACAGGAAAGAATAAAACTATTGCCATTAGAGAGTTGAAATCTAAGATAATGAAAGTACCTACCTATAGCCTCCCTCAAAGAGTTCAGGTCACCAAGTCCAGATAAAGCATATCCAAAACTATGCACGTGTGGGTGTGATAGCCAAGCTACTGTCAGTGAGTTTTTTAAGATTTATTTTAGGCAGTGGTGTTAAGTGATTTGGTCAAGGTCACACAGTTAGGTCATTATTAAGTGTCTGAGGTCAAATTTGAACTCAGGTCCTCCTGATTCCAAGGCCAGTGCTCTATCTACTGTGCCACTTAGCTGCCCTCTGTCAGTGAGTTTTTAAAGTCATTGAGCATAAGGCTCCAGTACAGAAAAGAAAAGAGAGGAGAATAATAGTTTCTATAATGACTTGGGTCAGGTAATATACAATATGACTTTTTTAGAAATTTCTCATTTGAGTCATACAACAACCTACTTTTATTATCCCTGTCTTAAAGTTGGGGAAAGTGGAGCTGACAGAAATTGTGACTTGCCCAGGATCACACACACACTAGTAAATGTCTAAAACCATATTTGAACTCAGGTCTATTTTTGACTATGGGAACAGCACTTTATTTTCACCTGTCTCTAGGCAGGAGATCAAATTCTTGATTTCTGGAAAAGGGAAGAGAGACTTAATCTGGAAAAAATGGGAAAATGACATTGATTTAATTCTTGGGGAAAATAATTATAAAACATTACTAGAAAATTATTTTTGGACAAGATTACTAGATTGATTAAACTGGATAATGCATCAGGTACAATTTACATAGATTTTTTGGAATTTTTATTTATTTATTTAAATATTTATTTATTTTACAAAGTCTTTAATGATCTTGTTTTGTACAAGAAGGAAAAAATTTGGTCAGGTGAAAGTAGAATTAGGTGGATTCAAAATGGATTAAATAATTAAACTAAATATCAGTCATTAAGAAGTCCACATCAAGATAGAGGATGATTTCTACCAGTTTTCTTCTTCTACAATCAAGAAAAATTTCCTGAAACTAGAGCTAACCAAAAATTGTCCCCCATTGCAAATTTTCAAGATCTATTTTCTTCCCCCCTTTTTTAAATTTATTTTTTTATTCTCATTTTGTACAAATGTTTTTTTTTACATTAATAAAATATTCTTGTTTACAAGTAAACAAAATACCCCTCCTCCCCCATGAATATAGATAGACTTGTTTGGGTGAAAAAAGTAAAGGGGAGAGGAAAAGACTTAAAATAAAAACATAATAATAGTAATAATTGTAGGTATGGCCAGGTGGCGCAATGGATGAAGCAACAGCCCTGGAGCCACGAGCACCCGAGTCCACATCCAGCCTTGTAAACCCAACAGTCACCCAGCCATGTGACATGCAAGCCACCCGATCCCCACTGCCCTGCAAAAACCAAAAAAAAAAAAAAAAGAAAGAAAAAAAGACCCAAAATAAAATAAAATAGTAATAATAGTAGGGGTGGCTGGGTGGCAGACAAGCATTGGCCCTTGAGCCAGGAGGACCTGGGTCCAAATCCGGCCCCAGACACCCAAAGATCACCCCACTATGTGGCCCCAGGCAGGCCATCCAGCCCTACTTGCCCTGCACCCTCCCCCAAATAATCATAACAAAAAATGTGCTTGAGTCTTTGTTCCAACACCAACAACTCTGTCATGGGTGGATCTCATTCTTTATGATAAGTCCATCACAAAAGTTATTTCCATATTTTTCCACCCTTGCCATTGCTGATAGCAACTCCCTCCTTTCTTATTTCTCCACTACCATGTACTCTATTTTCTCTCTCCTTTCACTATGACTCTGCTGTAGGGTCGCTGAGTGGCACAGCAGACAGATCCCTGGTCCTGGGGCCAAGAAGCCCTGAGCCCCCATACCACCCCTTAGGCCCAGAATCCACCTGGCCCTATGGTCCTGGGCAGGCCTTCCAATCCCAGCCGCTTGCAAGAAGTAAGAAAGAAAATGTGTTGTATCTGGCCACTCTCCCCCCATGGTCCATCCTCTCCTCCTTTATTCACATCCCCACCCCTTCCCCCTGCTCCCCTCTCCTTCTTACTCCAGTTGTCTATACCCCATTGAGTATATTTGCTGTTTCCTCTCCTAGCCATCTCGGATGAGAGCAAAGTTTCCCTTATTCCCCCTTGCCTCCCCCCTTCCATATCATTGCAATAGCTCATTGTAATAAAAAAAATCTTATGTGAAATATCTTGGACTATTCCCCCCTCTCCTTTTTCTTTCTCCCCTTCCATTTCCCTTTTTTTCTATTGACTCCATTTTTACACCATATTTTATCTTCGAATTCAGCTTTCTCCTGTGCTTCAACTATAAAAGCTCTCTCTACCTGCTCTATTAACTGAGAAGGTTCATATGAGCATTATCAATGTCATTTTTCTATGCAGGAATACATGCAGTTCATCCTCATTATGTCCCTCATATTTCCCCCCTCTCCTCCAATCTCCATGCTTCACCTGAGTCCTGTATCTGAAGATCAAACCTTCTGTTCAGCTCTGGCCATTCCAAAAGGAACCTTTGAAATTCCCCTGGTTCATTGAAAGTCCATCTTTTTCCCTGGAAGAGGACATTCAGCCTTGCTGGGTAGTTCATTCTTGGCTGCATTCTAAGCTCTCTTGCCTTCTGGTATATTGTATTCCAAGCCCTACGAGCTTCCAATGTAGCTGCTGCTAAATCCTGTGTGATCCTGACTGCAGCTCCACGATATTTGAACTGTGTCCTTCTGGCTGCTTGTAATATTTTCTCTTTGACTTGGGAGTTCTGGACCTTGGCTATAATATTCCTAGGGGTTGGTTTTTTGGGATCTCTTTCTCTGGGGGATCGGTGGATTCTCTCCATTTCTATTTTGCCCTCTGCTTCTAGAATATCAGGGCAATTTTCCTGTAGTAATTCTTTGAAAATGATGTCAAGGCTCTTTTCCTGATCATGACTTTCAGGTATTCCAATAATTTTCAAATTATCTTTCCTAAGTCTGTTTTCCATATCAGTTGTTTTTTCAATGAGATATTTCACATTTTCTTCTAATTTTTCATTTTTTTTGGTTTTGAAGTATTGATTCCCGATTTCTGGTAAATTCATCAATCTCCCTGAATTCTATTATTTGTCTGAAGGATTTGTTCTCCTCAGAGAGTTTTCTTATCTCTTTTTCCATCTGGCCAATTTTGCTTTTTAAAGCATTCTTCTCCTCAATAACTTTTTTAACTGTTCTATCCATTTGACCTAAGCTGGTTTTTAGCATGCTATTTTCTTCAGCATTTTTTTGGATTTCCTTGACTAAGCTGCTGACTTCATTTTTATGGTTTTCCTGCATCTCTCTCCTTTCTTTTCCCAGTTTTTCTTCCAGCTCCCTCATTTGATTTTCAAAGTCTTTTTTGAGCTCTATCATAGCCTGAGCCCAATTTCTGTTTTTCTTGGAGTCTTTAGATGCAGGAGCTTGTGCTTCCTCATCTTCAGACTGAGTATTTTGGTCCTTCTTGGGCTCATTTGCAAAATATTTCTCAATAGTCTTCTTTTTGTTTCGCTGCCTGCTCATTTTCCCAGCCTGGTTTGGGGTGTTTCTTGAGCTTTTGGGACACTCCCACAAGGGTCTCAGTGTGTGTGGCTCTGTCCTCCCTCCTGGTCTGTGAATGACCATAAGCGCCCCCCTCTGCCAAGGGGCTGATGGGGGGGGGCTGCTGTTCTATGGGGGGCCTAGACTGTGGTCAGGATCTGAATGTGGTCAGAGCCCCAGAGTCCTGTTTCAGGGGCAGTGGACAGAGCTAGGCAGTCTCTCTTCCCTCCCCTCCCTCAGCTCAATGGGCTCATGCCCTGGGGGCTCCTGCTTAATGGCTCCGCCTGCTTCTGTTTCCTGGATCAGGGCTGGGGAAAGATGATGCTGCTTGCTGTGTGCCCTGAGGGCTGGGCTCCATGTGCTAGCTCTGGCAGAGGTCCCCTGGTGTTCCCCCACTTTGTGCCCGGTGATCCTTGGGGTGCAGCTCAGGAGACTCCCCCGCTGCTGTGAGCTGAGACCCCCAGCACCCTGGGGCTGCCTCTGGGAGGCTGAGGTTCTTTGGCTCTGGCGGGCCACCCCTCTGGTGGGCCGCCTCTCCAATCCCAGGGAGCAGAGCCTTTCTGTTCTTTTCCCGGTTACCTTGAGTAGGAGAACTGCCTCCCTGGGTCCCTTTGTGGGTTCTGTCTCTCGAAAGTTTCGTTAGAGTCCTTAGCTGATGAATTTTATCAGAGAGCTCCTAAGACTTGATCCCTTCTTGTGGCCATCTTCGCTTGGCCCTCCAAGATCTGTTTTCAAGGGAAATTGTCAACAAGTTTCTCAGTTAAGTATAAAATGGATGGTTTTTGAGTTGTCTTCCAATATGAGAATTCTGTGAAGTTGTTTATACAATAAAAACACAATGATAATAACCTATTTAATATTACATAATGTCTGTGATTTTCAAGTCTTTTCTTTGTAACAATCCTAAGGAACTGATAATTTTAAAAAATTCCTCTTTTTACAGAAGAGGAATATGAGAATCAGAAAGGTAAACTGACTTGGCCACATTTAAGCAACTAGCAAATTTGGACTTGGATTCTGATTTATTTTTTTCTATTATGTCAGCTCAAATTTAAAAAAGCCAATTGACATTGACTTTGTATATAGTGCTATGCTAATCAGTGTCAGACAAATAAACCATTGCATTCTGATCAGCTGAACTATTGACTAGGGGTTAAACATACTTGTTCTCATTGAATCCCAGAAGAAAATATATTAATCACCAAAGTCAAGGAAGCAGCATCATTAGATAGACTGGACACTGCCAAGTAGCAGGATAAAAGTTGATACAAAATACCTAGTCAAAGGTTTTGAGGTATCTATGATCTATCTATGGGATTGAATCAGAACTGGGGTCAAAGGACCTAAAAGAGGCTTCAGATATGTATGGTCTGGGGCAAGAGTGGCTTTAAGAGTAGTAAAACTCTTCTGCTACATTTTTAGCTGGAGTAGCACATAGATACTTGATTAGTTCTGACCTCACTGGCAATAATAGCTAATATTTATATAGCTCTTTGAAGTTTTCAAAATGCTTTAGCAATATTTTTCCTTTGATTCTCACAACCACCTTAGAAGGTAGGTATTATTATTCCCTTTACAAATGAGGAAACTGAGTCAAACAGAGGTTTATGACTTCCACAGAGTCACACAAGTAACAAGTGTCTGAAGTCAGATTTTTTTTTTTTTTTAGTTTTTGCAAGGCATTGGGGTTACATGGTCCTTACTCCTGGACCAGTGCTCTATCCACTGCACCACCTAGCCGCCCCTGAAGTCAGATTTTAAATTCGTCTTCTTGACCCCATATCCATTATTCTTTTTTGATAGAATATAGCTCCCTCTTATTTTAGGTTAACTCCTTGCCTAAGGCAGATCTCTTTATTATCAATGAAACCTATTTGTTATATATAAATAGTTTGCTGTTCAAATGATCGTGCTTTGTAGAAAGAAACAAGACTCATAATTATATACAGGACACTGGGATTCAGAGGGGATGGATGCGATGCTGTCTCCTTAAAAAAAAATCAGTGAAAAGTGATAGCTTATTTACTATGTCCTTAAGCTAATGAGCTGAGAAGTGACAGCATAATTTGAGTAGAGGCACAGGTGGGAAGAGCACTTGTGGATAATCTGAAGGATAGTACTTTTGAAAAATTGCCTCATATAATTTTACAGAAGCTAAAACACAAACCTTAGAAGTGATTGGATTTCTTTTCCTAGTATGGGAGTCACTGTAATGTGACATAGTGATTTTTACATTACTCATTTCTCTGACAAAATTCTTTTATCCTTTATAAGAATTTACTGAAAAAATTGTGAAAAGAGTATATGGGTCTTTTTAGAGTTAGTCTTTATTTAATCCTAAATTAGGAGCAAATGGGGAAATATCACTAATAATAATGATTCATTGCTCAATTGTTTCAGTTATGTCCAACTCTTTGTGATCCCATTTGGGGTTTTCTTGGCAAGGATATTGGAATCGTTTGCCATTTCCTTCTCCAATTTGTTTTACAGGTGAGGAAACTGAGGCAAACAGGATTAAGTGACTTGCCTAGGGATAGCTAGCAAATTTTTGAGACTGGATAAGAACTCAGGTATTCCTAACTCAAATCCCAGTGCTCTATCCAATACAGTGTATAGGTGGTCACTGCATCATTGAGCTACCCAGCCATATAATGATAAATAATTAATTATGATAATATCTTGGTATAATAATTATTACTAATAATAACTTCCATTTGCATAGTACTTCCAGACTTATGTAAACTATACCATTTAAATCTGAAGTGGAGAGCTGAAGCATCTATTTGGCTAACACAATCCTAAAGATTCTCATATACAAAAGTACTTAGGTATTTAGTCTATACTGCTTATCATTTTGAGAAATTTCATGGCATAATAAATAGAAAGCCAGCCTCAAAATCTGTAAGAACAAGGTTCAGTTATTACTTAGTATCTCAGTTCTCTAGAGAAATTTTTAAAATAACAAGTTAGATGACACTCTGTATTGGTAAAGGGAGTAAACTGAAATGGAGTTGCCTGTAACAATGAAATCAAGTACCCAGTTTAACAAAATATCTTATTTTACATATATGCTTTCTATTTATAATTAATCTGTTTTATTTTTGAAAATAAGGGTTTCCTAATTCCATGCTAAATTACTTGAAAGTAGATATTTTACTCTATGTTTATTTTTATTTCAACACTAATGTCTTGCGCATGACAGATACTCAAATCTTTATACCACATAAGACAGGAGATACATTTGTAATTAAATGATAAATACCTTATTATTTTTATTTTTTAAGTTTTGAAAAATTCTGTCCCTTTCTACTACACCCTCAATTACTTATTCTTATATGAACAGTATTATTTAAATCATTAACATCCTATATGTATAGAAAGATGTAAATAACTATCTTGATCATTATTAGTATCTCCCTAGCATACATATTTCTCTCTCTCTCTTTCTCTCTCTCTCTCTCTCCCTCCCTCCTAGCTTGGTCACAAACTGGAGTACTATATTACTGTACTACAGATGTGAGTTTCAGTCTTCACAAAATGGTCAAATAACTGTGTTGTGCTCTGGGTTTGAATGACATAGCTAATGTCAACCAAATACTTTTCAAATGTTTGATGTTGATCATAGGGGAAACTGTACTGGGCTTTGTTCAGTGAATGTGAATGGATCAATATAAATTCAACAATCTTAGGAAGGACAAAGAAATACTGGAAATGTTAGAAAGTCATCTTTGCTTTAACGTTCATCATAAAGATATAATTAATTAGGCTAATTTTAAGATTATTATTATTATTCTCCCATTAGAAATAGTAGAAATCATGTCTGCTTGTGAATATATTTGAAAGGTCACCCCTCCAACATTAAATTTTCCTTTTGATTTCACATGAATCATAAATATAATAATTCATCTGTGGCTTGGATAAGAATACAAAAACGTAGATTAAAGTTTTGTGTTCTAAAATTAGATTAAATAAACAGTTCAAAATAAAATTATAATTTCCTTAACAGTAAGTATGCTTCACAAGTCATCCTTATTATGGTTTAATTAAAGATTAAACACCTCAAATATATATATATATATATATATATATATATATATATATATATATATATATATATATCTCACATCACATAGTAATTACATCTGACATTATGAGCTATCTTCATATATTCCTGAAATGGGGATATAGAGATTGGAGAGGAACAAAAAAGAATAATAAGAAAGTTGGAAAATCTGGGACAGACTGCATGTAGACAATGATATCAACTCAAAAGTTAACATCCATAATAGAGTTCATCAATTTTTCCTCACTTAAAACATCTCAGCCATTGTTATTCTTTGTTTCCTATTTTCTTCTTTTTTTTAGTCTTTTTGCAAGGCAGTGGGGTTAAGTGGCTTGCTCAAGGCCACACAGCTAGGTAATTATTAAGTGTCTGAGGCTGGATTTGAACTCAGGTACTCCTGACTCCAGGGCCAATGCTCTATCCACTGCACCACCTAACCACCCCCTCCCATTTTCTTGTTTTTTAAAAAAATACTTATTATTTTTATTTTTCAAGGTTTTTTTCCTTTTTTTCTATTTTTCTTTTTTTATTTATTTAAGGCAATGGGGTTATAAGTGCCTTGTGCAAGGTCATACAGCTAGGAAATCAAGGTTTTTTTTTTTAATTCTGTCTCTTCCATTACCCCCTCAGTTGAGCAAATGCACAAAAATTTCTAAAATCTTCATTGCATATATATATATATATATAGTCCTGCAAAACATACTCACATAGTCATATCTGAAAACTTATATCATTTTTCTGTATTTTTGAGTTCATAATTTCTCTGGTAGTAGGTCAGAGGTGTATTTTATCCTCAGTCTTTTGGTTTCATACTTTAACATTATACTGATTAGGGTTCTACCATCCTTCAGTTGTTTTCTCTACACTGTTAATATAATTATATAATTATTGACCTAGTTCTGCACACTTCAGATCTTCTCAGTTTCTCTGTTATTGTCCAGTTCATCATTTTTAATGACATAATGTTATTCTCTGATATTTGCACTTACCAATACAGGTGAATACATCCATAGTTTACAGTTTGGTACTATAACAAAAAAAAAGAGCTACTATGAATATTTTTATACATCTCCATTCTCTTCTTCTTTAACTTCTTCAGGGTAAAGACAGTATTGTCTAGGTAAAAATGTATGCAATTTGGTAATTTGGGAAGCATAGTTACAAATAACTTTCCAGAATAATTGAACCATCCACTGCTCCATCGATATATCAATTTCCCCCATTGACCTTCTATTATTATCATTTTTTCTCATTTTTGCCAATATGATAGAAATGAGATGAAACTTCAAAGTTCCTTAATTGGAATTTCTAAAGTTATTAGTGACAGAGCATTTTTATATGATTATTGATAGTTTCTTCCTTTGAAAACAGCTTATCCTTTCACCATTTATCCATAGTGGGAATAGCTCTTAGTCTTATAAATTTGAGTACTGATTCAGTATTCAGGATATTCCCAAAAGTCTTAAGTACAGTTTCTTAAAACTGTATATTTTGGAAGATGAGAGAAACTTGTTGCAGGCATGTTTTTCCTCAACATAATCTTCCCCTCTGTTAATACATTGGGCATGTTTATGCAAAATCTTTTAAATTTTTATCCCATAATTAACCCTTATTTTGTCGTGTACTCTTCCCTTATCAATACATGCAAAAAGTATTTCCTTCTTTTCCCCCACTAATTTTTTTTTAATTATACTATCTTTTTAAAAGCAACAGAAGTCAGCAGTTATATACCACTTTGAGATTTGCAAACATTATCTCACAATGATTCTCACAATCACCATGGGAGGTAGATGCTATTATTATCCCTGAGGAAAGTAAGGCATAGAGAGTTTAAGTGACATGGTCATCTACTTTCACATTGCCATTTGGAACTTGGTATGGTATAGGGTATGAACTCTTAACACTGCCAAACTGATGTCTTTTTTTCCCAATATATTTTTTTCTCAAATAGCAAATGCTTCCCCTAGTCACCAGTAACTAATAACTTTGATTTTATTAAACACTATGCTAATATGTTTGTTTCACTGTTATATACTATATCTATTCCATTCACTAATGATTCTTTTTTTAAATTAGTATCAAATCATTTTAATGACTACTGCTTTTAATTTAAAAACCTGACAAGCTCTCTTCCTTTTCATTTTCATTATTATCCTTTAATTTCTTGACCTTTTATTCTTTTTCAATTTTGTTTTTATTTTTCTAGCTCTATAATTAATTCTTTCAGATGTTTAACTGGTATCATACTGAATAATGTAGTTAACACTCTCATTTTCATTATATGGCCTTGATCTGTCCAAGATCACTTAATATTTCTACAATTATTTGAGGAAACTATCTTTATTTTCACAAAAAGCATTTTGTATTTAAATTTATATGCTCCTTCTCAATGTTATTTCAGCAATATTAACACATTTCTATAGAAATATCAGGGTTTAAAAATACTTTCCTCACAATAACTCTCTTGAGTAGCATAAATATCATTATCTATATTTTGTACATGAAGAAAGTGAAGGGGGGCGGCTAGGTGGTACAGTGGATAGAGCATTGGCCCTGGAGTCAGGAGTACCTGGGTTCAAATCCGGTCTCAGACACTTAATAATTACCTAGCTCTGCGGCCTTGGGCAAGCCACTTAACCCCATTTGCCTTACAAAAAAAAAAAACCTAAAAAGAAAGTGAAACTCAGTGATTTGTCCAATATTGCAAAGTTGTTAAATGGATTTGAACATAGGACTTGTGATTCCAATCAGCAGCACACCACCCACTATGTACTAATTAATAACGTTCATTCAATAGCATTCACCAGTCATTTATTGATTTCCTCCAGAGGGAAAAATGCTTTTGCTGTAGGATAGATGCAATGTTTAGATAAAATGTAGATTTTTGCCTTCGTGGAACTTAAAATTTGATAGAAGGGAGAAAGAAATTCTTTATGAATCAACAGTGTAAAGGATTCTTGGTAGGTATCTACCTTAGGCATCAAATCTGTCATTTCAATTGATCACATTTTTATATGGTATTGTCTGGTTAATCATTCCAAAATATAGTTTTATATATTTTTTACTTGTTCAAAAATAAATAAATGTTTATTAAATGCATACATAGTATGTGAATCTGGACATAAAAAAGATAAAACAAAACCATCTTTTCCCTTGAAGAAATTACATTATTTTGGAAGAAGACATATTTATATACAAAAATAGAATAAGAACTGAATAAGAGGTAATTTTTGGAGGAAAACATATATAATTTGGGATATTAGGAAATGTGGCACCTAAAAATATAAGTTTTGTTGGAAATCAGGTATTCTAAGAATTAATGGCTGAACTTTGCCCAATCAGTAAAGTTTTAATTTCTGATCCTATCCTTCATTGTTTTCTATATGTTCCACCCTTTACCTTTTACTGATTTTCCCCATAGTCCTGTACAGGTGTTTTATCAAAAAATTCTGTATATTGCTTTTTATATTGAATATTTTCAAAAAACCTTGCTGATAAGTAGAGACATCAGAGAATTCATCTGATTTTTATAACTTGCCTCTCACAAAGTAAGAGACAAGAATACAATAGATTATTTACAACAGAGATAGGCTAGAATCATTCAAGGAACACAATGGGGCTTCTAGCAATCAGGTTCCATGTCCATTTCCCCTTATCTATGAGACTTGCAAAACACTTTCTTTATAAGGATTCTCTAGAGTAGCTTGTACATTTTTCATTCTTATATTGCAGGTGGGGAAATTAAGTCTCAAAGAGGTTATGTGATTTGCCCACAGTCACATAGTTAGTGGACAATATATTATTAATGTATTTTACAAAGATCTATATTTTGAAATTTTTATGTATTTTTCAGAATTCATTGAAGTTTGTTCAAATAGGAAGGTGATATCATCATGTATTTTAGGAAGATAATTTCAATATCTGAATGGAGGATGGAATGGGGAGGGGGAGAGACAAGTAGCCAAACCAGAATGACTATTGAAATAATCCAGATGTGATTTGTAAGGTCCTGTGCCAGAGTGGTGAATGTGTCAGAAGAGAAAAGAAAGCATATATGTAAGACTTTGTGAGATAAAATTGACAGATTGTATACTGAAGAATGAGTGAGAAGCATTATGGATGACACTTGGTTTGTAAGTCTGCATCACAGGGAAGGATGATGATGACCTTGACCTCAATAGGGGAAATTAGGAAAAGGCTAAGTTTTTTTAAGCAAAGATAATGAGTTCAATTGTGAACACACTGAGTTTAAGATGTCTATGAGACATTCAAATCTTAATATTTAATGGGTGGATGATAATTAATGTAGGTCAAGAAATTAATGTTTGTCCTTCATTTTCAAAGAAGACCACAACACCAGAGAGGTGATGTCATGACAAGTATGTGAATTGGATTTGAGTGAGGGGGGCTGTGGTAAATCACCAATCTCACTTTCTCCTCCAGAGCCAATGTCCAGATCTGAATCAAGAAGAGTAGAGATGGCCCTGGATGTGAAGCAATCAGGGTTAAGTGACTTGCCCAAGATCACACGGCTAGTAAATGTCTAGTTTCTGAGGATAGATTCGAACTCCCACTCTCTGACTCCAAGACCAGTGCTCTATCTACTGCACCACCTGGATAAGTAGATCTGACAATAATTTTCATTGATATGATAGTTGATCTTTGGGTGTTGAAATTAGCATGTGAAATTATATAGAGGAAGAAGATTGGGTCCAGCTATGAAATTTGGTAATATTTAGTGTTAGTAGATATCATCTAGATGAAGTTCTAGCAAGATCATGCCTTAGAAGGCATGTTCAGACACAGCCAGGGAAAAAAAAATATCATAAAAACTTAGAGAGAAAAGATTATAAGTAGAAGTGGGTGTTTGATTGTGTCAAGCACAGAGGTCAAGAAAGACAAGGATAGAGAAAAGGCCATTAGATTTGTTTGTTATTGTTGTTTGTCCTTTGAGCTTGAAGAAAATCAAAATGACATCATGACATCTGGGTCAATGCACAGTATGTCCAGCTATACCAATATAGGCCCAGAAGTCTCTATCAGAGGTCAGACACAAATAATTCATATGACCACTTGGGAGGGAGTTGACTAAAAATATCTTTGGCTATTTTGGAAAAAGGAGCTTCATTTGAAGGATTAGATTAGAAGTCAGACTATATAAAGTTAGGAAGAAAATGAGCAGAAGGGAAATGGAGGCACTGACTGTAGATGGTCTTCTTAAGTTTAGCTGAGAAAGATAGGAGAGTTATAGGCTGATTATATCAGATTTGGAGGAGGCATGGATATGCTTTTGGGTAGCAATACCTGGCCAAGTCACTTAACTCTACTTCACTTTCCTAATCTCTAAAATGAAATGGAAGAGGAAATGAAAACCACTGCAGTGTCTTTGCCAAGAAAACCTAATGGAGTCAGAAAGAGTCAGACACAACTGAAAATGACTGAACAAAAGAATTTAAATAACATTTAAATTTGTAAAGTATTTTAAATAGATTATCTCATTTGACATTCACAACAATCCTGTAGAATAGAATAGATCATTTCCATTTTTTAGATGAAAAATAGGTTGGGAATTAAGTGACTTGACCAGGGTCACACAGTTAATAAACACCCCAGATGAAAGAAGAAATTGAAATGGAAAAAATTATTGTCTTTTTGGGTGACCCTAAGGGCTATAAGACTGCTTAGGCTGATTCATTTACTGTTTGCCTTTTAAATTATACAAGCAAAAGAATTGAATATCCTCTGAGGTAATACATAAAATCAGGAAAAATGCAGATTGAAAAAAGATCATAGAGCTTATAACATAGAAATCATGTAGTCTTCCCTATCCTTTATTTTATAGATGAGGAAAATGAGGCCCAGAGAGATAGTGACTTCACCAACGCTCTATATGTATATGTGTTATGCATGTTAAATGTATGTATGGGTATACTGTACATGTATGTATGTATGGTGTATAAATGGCAGTCATAACTAGCAACCAGGCATTCTTATTTTTATTCATATAGTTAGGTGGCAAAGTGTACAGACCAGTGCACTTGGAGTCAAGAAAATCAGCATTCTGATCCTTCCTCAGATATTTACTAGATAACCCTGTGTAAATGACTTTAACTCTTTGAGTCTCAGTTTCCTTAAAATGTGGAAAAACCTAACACTTTTCCAGCCCTTTTGTAAGGGTCAAATAACATAGGCAAAATTCTTAAAAATTATTGCTATTCTTCCAGTCTAGCACATTTTTCACTATACTCAAATTCCCCTATTGTTTATGGATTTTTCTCTAAGATCTGTAAAATAAGTGTAGACATATTTTATTGGGAAATATAGCATTTTGGTTTCTTTTGTGGAAACAATAATACAAACTTTTAAAAATTTATTATAGGAGATAAAATTTTATTTAAAAGATAATTTTAGTTTTTTCCTCTACTTGAACTTCTTCACAGGGTTTTGGAAATCTTAATCCTAAGTTACTCAATGGCGCTCTTAAAAAAAAAATAAACAATTTCTACCCATGTCCATTGGGTTATATCAAGAAGAGCTATATATTCTTTACTCCTACAAAGTACTTCTTTGTTCTAAAATAGATGTCCAAGGGTTCCTTCCTCCTCTTGATAAGTCCACACATTCATCTGTGGTTCTTGGAATCCTCTGGTCTAGGTCCTTGCAGTCTTCTTCAGAAGAAACAGTTCTTTATTGCCTAATGATCATAGCTGACATTTGTGGCATTATTTTTGTTTTGTGGTATTTTTAAAGTTTACAAGAATAGTTTCTTATAACCACCATGTGAAATCAATTACTGTTCCTTTTACAGATCCCGTGAATATCAAGCTCCATCAAATTTCTTTCAAATTTCTATGACCAAATCTTTCTATAATCAAGCCTTATAGTCCCAGTAGACTACACACAATAGTAACCATACTAGTCCCACTAGTCTTGTAGTTCTATCAATTCAGTCATGTCCAGCTCTTTGTGACCTGTGTACCATGCTGCCCATGAGATTTTCTTGGAAAAGATACTTGGGTGATCTGCCAATTCTTTCTCCAGTTGATAAAAGTAAATAAAGGGTAAATGGTTTGCTTGAGTACACACCTAGTAAGTATCTGAGTCCAGATTTGAATTCTTATTTTCCTGTCTTCAGGTCTAGCTCTCTAATCATCCAGCCATCTATCTATTCGTCTTCCATTTCTAGCAATGACTGGATTCCATAGTTCTTTCAGATGATGATTTCTCCAAAAACAGCCATTTAGAAATCTGTGAGGCAGTGGGATCCTATGAAAAAAGAATTGCTCTAGGACCAAGTTATCAAACACAAGATCTGCAGTTCATCTGCACCCTTAACATCCTGATGTAGCTGGAACCAGATTAAAATATAATTGTGAAATATGTAACAAAATAAATAAAATACATTAATATTTAGATAATATTACATTTTTAAACTAAGTCAATATGCAGCCCATAAGGGATCTTTATATGGAATGGTGGCACCCATTTCTACTTGAGTTTGCTACCACTCCTCTTGTCAGAGACCCTGCATTCGTATCCTATCCTTATTTGTTCAACTTTAAGAAAATTATTTAATATCTTTGGGCTTCACTTTCCTCAATCGAAAAACGAGAGGGTAGACTGCGTGTACTTTAAGGTCCCCTTTAGCTCTAAATTTGTTATTTTGTGATATTGTGAAATGACATGGTATAATGAAAAAATACTTCATTTGGAAAACAAGGATCAGGGTTCAAACCCTTCTTGTATTATTTAATATATTATGATGTTTAACAAGTCAAATAACTTCCTTTAACTTGCTTTATTTCTAAAATGTGATGGTTTTAATCATTGACCTGTAACACCCATTTGAAATGTATAATAGCTAATGTGGGAAACTAGATGGCTTGGTGGGTAGAGCATTGGCCCTGAAGTGATGAGGACCTGAGCTCAAATCTGGCCTCAGACATTCACTAGCTCTGTGACCTTGACCAAGTCACTCAATCCTGATTGTCCTTTCCCCATCCAGGATCATCTCCAGTCATCCTGATTCATATCTGGTCACTGGACCCAGGTGGCTCTGAAGGAGAAAGGGAGACTGGTGACATAGCACTGCATCTCTCTCACTCAAATCCAATTCACATGCATGTAATGATTTCACCTCCCGTGATATCATAGTCTTCTTTGAAAAAAGACAAACACCAGATAGCTAATAATTATTTACATTTATTTAGCATTTTATAACATAGCAGGCACTGTGTTGTATATATGATAATTATCTTATTCAATCCTCACAACAACCCTGGGATGTGAGTATTATTATTATTATTATTATTATTATTATTATTATTATTATTATTGTCCCCATTTTACAGATGAGGAAACTGAGGCAAACAGAGGTTAAGTGAATTACATA
This sequence comes from Macrotis lagotis, assembly GCF_037893015.1. NCBI lineage: Eukaryota > Metazoa > Chordata > Mammalia > Peramelemorphia > Peramelidae > Macrotis > Macrotis lagotis. Next base: position 129,805,201 of record NC_133662.1, on the reverse strand, counting down.
GGGTCACATAGAAAATTTCTAAGGCAAGTCCAGATCTCTAGTCATTGTACCACTTGTCATCACCATCATCATCTTCACTGTCACTATCATCATCATTATTTTCACTATCATCACCATCATCTTCCCCACCACCACCACCACCATCATCATCATCATTGTCATCATCATCAAAGCAAGCTTGTGTAATGCTTCTGTCTCTCCCTATAGCCTCTTTCACTGTATATTGAAGCAAGAAGGAAATCCTGCATTAAGATCATATTGATATTTCTTCTTTCTTCCCAAATGGTCCTCCTAGAATATTGCAATGTGTATTTAGTTCCTCTTTCCCTTCTAGTTCTGATTGAATGAAGATCATAAGATCATAGATCTAGGGCTGGAAGGAAGAAAGAAACTAGCCCAAGATGGCTTAGCAACCTGTCCAAGTTCACAAAGAGGGAAGGATCAAAAAAGGATCAAATTTTGTATTACCTAACTACAGTCAGTGATCTTTTCACTAATACCTCACCAAATTCCTTCATTTAATAATTTATTAATTGAACATTGTTGATTCTAGAACTAAATATTAGGGAGGTTAAGTTGTTTACTTAAGGTTGTACAACAAAAGCCTCAAATGATTCATTTTAGGGGCGGCTAGGTGGCATAGTGGATAAAGCATCGGCCTTGGAGTCAGGAGTACCTGGGTTCAAATCCGGTCTCACACTTAATAATTACCTAGCTGTGTGGCCTTGGGCAAGCCACTTAACCCCATTTGCCTTGAAAAAAACCTAAAAAAAAAGATTCATTTATAACATATAGCTCATAGGAATAGATGTAAAAAAAATCAAACCTTATAACCTGTATAAGACAAATAATTAAACTTTAGGAGGTCACAAATATCTTTTTAAGATCATACTACATCTGTAATAAAAGCAAACTATATGAAAGAGAAATAGCATCATCACTTACTATGAATGAGACTGAAATGTTGCTGTACACCTTGTTGCTTCAATTCAAAACTGAAGTGTTTACAGTCTTCTTTTTTGAATGAACTGTTATTTTTCTGGACAGGTGATGTCTTGAAAGGTTGTTTTTTGAAAGTCTCTTCATTTAGAATGACTGACTGATTCTTGGAAAAACCAAACTATAGTTTGATTATAGAAGGATTCAGCAACACAGAGAATTATGGAATTATTCGAATAGAGGATTTTTGGCCTAAGATAGTAAAATATCATGAATTAAGCCAAAGAACATAAAGTAGAAAGTTGGTTATTTTCAAAGTATCATCTGAAACCCATCATTGTTCCTTCCAAAAGACAACATTTAAAATAATGGGATGCCAAAGGTTACTCCCTAGTCATATACTCACTGTATGTAAAATTTCACATCAATCTCACTTGAGTGGCTTTCAATGCCATAACACTTAAAGAGGAATTTTTATCACCTTTTCAGAACATTGCTGTGAGTGTTTATGATGACTTAAAATTCTGAAGGGATTCAGAGAGGTGTAAAATGAGTTACTCTGAATCATTTAACACTTATAAAATCATCATTTATCAATTAATATTTACTGAATCCCCATTGGGTGTTTGACATTGTACTAGACATTTTAAAATCACTTCAGAGTTTTATTTCTATGTAAATAAGCTGTTTACTTTTAAAATAAAATCCAACATCCTGGTATAAACACATATACACAAAAACATTTGTTACCTCCTAGACCTAATATAAATGCTGTTATTTACTTGAATAATTGATCAGTACTAATAATCACATTATTTAGTTGATTGGGCTAAAATCATAACTACACATTCTGAAATGGATGCAAGAAGAGCAAGAAGTTTTGAATAAACATTGAGATAATTAAGATAAATTTTAAAAATAAACTTTCAGAGAAATAAATTTTCAGGCATCTGTTCTGATTCAAATTCTATATATTTGGCTCAGCTTAAATGAGAAATATTTTCTGGTATACATAACAGGTCAGATTTTTTTCTTTTTTCTTTTTTTTGATTTTTGCTTACGCAGGCTCTTGGATCACTTGGCATTTCCTGATTCATGAGTCTGTTTTCTAGTCCTTCTGGCACATTTTGTGAGCATTAGATTTGTTCGATGGTATGATATATTGCAATGCCTCAGTAAGTGAAGCATCATGTAATTGCCTTTCGTCCTTATTATAGGTCATTATTCACCAAGTACATTAATTTTCTTCATTACTCACTACACCTATTTCACCTATTTCGTGGCATTCGGTTTCTAAAGTTGCTCCCCTATGAAAAAGAAGTACCATAATAAAAAATATGTGTATGAGGAATTGTAGAAAAATAGTGTTGAGATGAACTTCAAGGCCAACTGTAGCAAGCACCTATTGAAACCCAAAAAATGTTCAATTTTTTTAAACAATTGATGTGAATGGACATAATTTTTAGGCTATCCCCTGCTTTTAATAGAAGGACTTAGGTTATCAGAAGTGAACAGGGAAAGGTGAATTTAGCATAATTTTACCACCAGTCAATCAAGAAGAATTCATTAAGCTCCTACTATTCATTATGCACTATGTTAAACTCTGGGGATATAGAGACAAAAGTGAAACAATCTCTACTTTCAGGGAGCCTCCATTGTAAAGTGGAGTCAATACAGGATCATATGTACCTATAGAAAGATACATAGAAGAAATGCAAAATGAGACCAAGTTAGTTTTAAGAGAAGGATAGTGAAAAGGATAAGAAGAAACAATGATGGGTTTCAGATGATACTTTGAAAATAACCAGCTTTCTACTTTATGTTCTTTGGCTTAATTCATGATATTTTACTATCTCAGGCTAAAAATCCTATATTCGAATAATTCCATAATTCTCTGTGTTGTTGAATCCTTCTATAAAACATGTTGCTTGAGCTAACTAAAGAATGAAAACTAGGATTCTACCTAGGGGCAGAAGAGGGAGACCTTTCCTGAAAAGGCTAAGAGATGGTAAGAGTGCTATAAAAGGAATAGTTATGAGGTTAATAGAGCTGGATCACAAAGTAAATGAATTGGGGTAATATGCTGGAAAAGTAGGAAAGGCCCAGGTGGTAAAGAACTTTACACATATGATAGAAGGTTTTATATTTTATTCTACAAGTAATATGGATTTGTTGGAATTTCAATTATGGTAATGATGTAGTCATATCTCTTTTTCTTGATCTGTGAAATAACCTCTCAAGGTTATTGTGAGGATCAAATGAAATAAAATTTTACTGTGCTTTACAAACTTTAAATTTAATGCTATATAAATAATTATATATTATATAATTTATTATCTTAATGTTTTGAGTGTTTAAAATCAAATTTATTGGATTTTTAAAAAGAAAGAAATTATATTGAAACATTAATTGAAAAAATTCACAGACTTCCAGGTAAAGAAAACTTGACTTATACTTGTGATGAAAAATATATCCACATCCAGAGAAAAAACTATGGAGTCTGAATACAGACCAAATACTATTTTCAATTTTTAAAATTTGTTTTATGCTTTAGTTTTTTTCTTCTCATCTTTTACCCCTTTGTTTCTTCTTTTACAGCATGACTAATATGGAAATATGTTTGCCATAGTTATACATGTATAACCTTTATCAGACTACTTGCTGTCAAGGGGATGGGAGAGGAAAAGAGGGAGGCAGAAAAATTTGGAACTCTTTTGCTTACAAATCTTGCAAAAAAAATGAATGTTAAAACTTTGCATGTAGTTAGAAAAATAAATAAACATATGGAAAAATATTTGTATATGTATGTGTGTGCATATATATAGAAAATGACCTATCCAGTTTTGTTGAATATTTTTAAAGTTCATTATCATTGTTTAAGGTTGACTTTTCCAATGTTGTTTCATTAGAAGACTCACCATAGTCTAAGGTGTTATCCTTCTTTAGCAATCAAAAGTTGGTTTTGCTATCTCTTCAAAGAATGAGCAATACCAAGGTAGTGAATATGTTCTATAGGCCAACTCACAAGAAACTGCATAGTATAAATAATGGAAGATACACCAGACTTGGTATCAGAAGATTTTCACTGTCATTCCAGAGACGAATGATCTAATGCATAAAACACACACATAGCACACATACACAAATTCCACATACATCTGTAGGCAATTAAGGAAGCCATGCCAAGGGTGGAACTAAGGGCAAATAAAAACAGCTCTGAAGTCCCAAAAGCTAATTAGTATAGTAGGTAGAATGTTTCTCCTGGAGTCAGGAAGACCTGAGTTTAAATTTAGTCTTGGTCACTTAATAGCTATGTGATTCTGGGCAAGTTACTTAAACTTTTATTTACCTTAGTTTCCTCAGCTGTAAAATGAAATTGATAATAATTCCTACCTATCAGGGTTATCTTGAGGAACAGGAATGGTTAAATAAATGTTAGCAATTATTGTCATAAGTTATATTAATTAATATATCTACCAAAGTTGCCTGGAATTAAGTGGTATCCATAACATATGAACAAATTGCACTGTGTAAATTTGTTATGAGAATGAACTGCATGTCTCTTCTTTAAATTCAGATAATACATTATAGGTGCTATGTAAATATGAGAATAAAATTGGAATATTAACTTAATGAGAACTGCAGTGGAGAATTATTTCCTGATTGTCCTTAATACTTATGCACTTTAACTAAAACACCAACCTGCTGGTTGTTGAATCTATGAAACTGAATTCTAAGTAGAGGGTAGATTGCTTAACATGGAAAGTTAAATGATCTTAGCTATATTCCATTAAGACTAGTAGAATCAAATGACCTATCTCTTACTAGTGATCAGGTAATATGGATCAGTTCCATATGGTGTGACTTCTGTGATGCCTTGTTGAGGCCTTTAAAGGGCTGCTCAATCACCTTTGGTGTCTACTTTCACCCACCTCTCACTTGTGACTCCAGAAAGCTATAGCATGAATAGGGGATTCCCCCTTGGTGGGGCATATCTACCTTAAGCAAGCGAAGACTTTCCCTAGTGGAATGTGTGTCTGAGAACAATTTGTTTTAAAGGTCATATTGGCAACTGAAGCAGGCACTATAGATCCCTTAGAGGTTGATCAGATGAATAAGTTAAGGTTGTCCACAGCATCCTGGACCACTGCTGGCCATCCTGACTTTTGTCTTGCCACTAGAATTTGATGACTTTGGAAGAGAGAGTGAGGCTGATGCCTATTTCACTTAAATCCATTTCACCAGCTAATGAAGACATCACCCCTTGATATATTTGTCCTCTTCAAAATGAAAGACAAACACCATTGGGTAAATATGGAGGGTGGGGGGGGAATGGATTCAGAAACAGAAGGTAACTTAAAGGTTAATTCATACTCTCCAACTTTCTCTAGGCCCCGTACTCTTCTGGTTCTATTTAAAACCTTCTATCTCTCCCCTTCATTTCAGCAAAATTTTTAGATGTTTTAGAATTCCCATGTTAACAGATACTTTTTCACTGATCATTTTCTAGGTTGGCTGCTTCTCAGTGACATGTGTATGGAAGTAACAAAGTCTCTCCAGTAAATTAACTACAAATTTCATTTTAGTATATGTTTTCTTCTGGGAAGGCTTCCTGTTGCTATCTATCCATGGTTTGTGGATTTTTGTTATTTTCATTTCTAAAGAGAAGCAATTGCTGACTTTGACCTTAGATTCAAGAATACATCTCATTAGGGGAGGGAAAGTAGGAATTAATCCTTTGTTCATCACCTCATGTTCTTTTTTGCTGACAATGAATCTATACTTCCTTTTGTTCTTAATTAGTCCCTTTATTTTTATTTTCATGAGTTGCTTTATTCTTTGCATTAGTTATTATGACTTATTTTATTTTATCAAATGAGATAATAATGATAAAGCACTTAGCATCATGCCTGGAAAAAATAAGTATTATAAAAATATTAACTTTTATTATTATCACATTACCTTTTTTCTTTTTCTTTGGATACCTTTTTTATTTTTTCATTGAATAACTATCCTATTTTGTTATGATGACATTATGCCATTTTCTATATTCCTTTGTGAAAATATTATTTTTAAAGCATAAATTGCCAAAAATTAAATGTTTGAATCAATGTAACCTGTTTCTTATGGTACCAAATCTTCCTTTATCCTTGTGAATGGTTATAGTAGTTTAGAAATGTCGCATTTTAAAAAAATGTCTTGAAGTCTAGCTCATTCCTTTATTTTCACTGAAATTCTTTTAACAATAAATTTTAACAATAAATTTCATTACTTTCCTGACTGCCATCTTGATGTACCTTATTGCAACTGATACAATACTTTGCTTCTGTTATTGTTGCACAGTCATGTCTAACTTTTTATGACCTCATTTAGATTTTCTTGTCTAGGATATCAGAACCATTTATTTCTCCAACTCATTTCAGAGATGAGAAAACTGAGGCAAATATGGTTAAGTGACTTGCCCAGGGTCACACAGTCACACAGACTTTTGCCAGATTTAAAACTCAGGAAGAGCAGTCTTGATGACTACCTTGCACCTAGTAGATAATAAATGTTGAGTTGATTTATTCCTGAGGTGATAAAGAATATTGAAATAATCAATTAACAAGCATCTATAAAGCACCCACTAATGTTCCATTCTAAAAGGATAGTACACATAATAGGTAGATTTCCTTGAGAAATCATCTTTTTAAAAATTGGTGGTTTTCTGGTTTTCTTCTCCCAGCATTGATTCTTGCTTATGAACCCCTAAAAGTTTTTGAAGTAAAATGCATTTTGCATCTAATAGCAAACCTTTATATAATGCTTTAAGATTTGCAGAGCATCTTACATGTTTTTTTATTTGATCTTCATAAGTTTTTGAATAAACAAGAAAAAAATGAAAACCTGAAGCTAGTCATGTCAGGATATAATAATTGACATTTGTAGAGCACTTTAAAATTTGCAGACAGATTTACATAGTTTATCTTTTTTAAGCTTCCCACTACCCTGTGAGGAAATCAGGAGTGTCAATCCAATTTTATAAATAAAAAAAAATAAGGCTACAAAAAATTAAATGACTTGTCCAAGGTCATACAATGAATAAGAAGAGTCAAAAGGATTTAAAGTCATATTTTCCTATTTCTAAAACTAGAAATCTATACACTGTACTACAATGACTGCATCCTAAGGTCATTAGATTTAAGATAGATATTTTACAGCTGTTTTGTGAAAGCTAGAATTAATGGATATTTTATAGATGAAGAAATAATGGGAGGGATGATGTGGTTTACTGAAGCTTCAGCATCTACTAGTGACATAAGAGAAGTGAAATGGAATTTTTGGTGCTTAATTTCTTGTTACTATATGATTCTGACATTTTAGACATGTTTATGCTTAGTAAGAAATTTTGAGACTGATCTATATTACCTGATCACTTACTTAATTATAGTGGAAATGATACTTAATTCATAGAATAGAGAAAGAAATTAATAAAGAAGGATGTATGATGAATAGCCATATGACCAAAATAGAACTGTGATGTCCTGAAGCAATGTACAGTGAATGGGTAAGTAACTCTTCCAGAAGATTAACTGAAAAAATAAGAAAGTCCAATCAAAATTTGAATATGTAAACGGTTCTACATCCATTTTCATTATGCTGTTTTAATTCCCAAACTGCAAGATTTGAATCAAGGAAAGTTTCTGAATAGTTCTGAAAATCTCTCTGAAACTAAAGAAGGACAGCTAGGTGGTGCAGTGGAGAGCACCAGCACTGGAGTCAGGAGGACTTGAGTTCAAATGCAACCTCAGACATTTAATAATTACCTAGCTGTGTGACCTTGAGCAAGTCACTTAACCCCATTGCCTTGCAAAAACCTAAAAAAAAAAAAGAAAGTAAAGAAGATATGGGCCTTCTCAATTAAACCGTAACTTAACCCCATTATATAGAGAGAATGGTAAGACTGAAGGCAATATGGGAGAGATCAAAATTATTTGAACAGTTGGTAGCTGTAAAGATTTGAAAATGATTTGAAATATATAGAGTAGCTTTGGGGAAAAACATCCTCAAATGTTAAAAATACACTAAAAACACTTTTCATTATCCCGTAGATCATGATCATTTGGGTATAGATCAGAATCTAAATTTGGAATGTGCATTTCTTTGGCTTCATTAATATATTAATATTGCTTTCTAATGTGAGGTTCTACTTTATCACTCTCTGACTGTAATAAGTTTGTAATAAGTTTGACTCTATTATAGATATTTTCTGACTTTTATGGTATTTAAGTTCATATAGAAATGGAAATGGAATTTCAAGATTCTGAATCAATATCAATATTAATTTGATAGCTAGATATCATATAACAAAAGCAAAATTCTAACAATCATTTATGAAAGAGAATTAGTAAGATAAATTCCAAATTAATAAAAGATATTTGAAAATCTAGTCACATAAAATAACTATAATGCCAAATAATCTAGAACACAAAATAACTCCATTGTGCTTTTCAAAAAATGATATGGGTTTCTGGAAGTCTATCAAGACTTCTGGTATTATTAGGGGAGAAAGGAGATGCTCCTATAAATGTATAGGTAATAGATTCTCCATGGTGATCATAATTATTTACAACAAAACTGTGAGAACCCACTACATGCAATACATTGTGCAAGGCAATAAAGATTCTGGGAATAGCATCCTCTTTTTACTAAATAAATATCATTGTGATGGGGAGATTATAAACTCATTGGATATGGACTCAGTGGATATAATATTGAGTCTGGAGTTCAGAAGTTCCAGGTTCTAATCTTTAGGGCCTCAGACTCATAGAATCTGAATTTGACTCCTAGCAAATCAATTGACCAATTTGTCTTAGTTTCCTCAAATGCAAAATGTTGATGAAAATTATAATATCTATCTTACAGCTCTGTTGAGAATATATAAATACATATGTATGTAGGTATATATATGTATATATATATATATATATATATATATATATATATATATAAATATATATATACATATGTGTGTATGTGTATTTGGCACCTTAAAATGCTTGTTCCTTTCTTGTTTTCAGCCTTCCTGCTTTAAAAATGTATTTTCACTTCTCACATTTGTTCTTGCTCTCCACCCTTCTGATCTGACCTGAGGCAGTTGTTTTCACAAATCTACCTTTGTAAATCAGATATTAACTAAAATGCATTTCTTCTTGGACCTTCAAAAGACCTGGAATACTAATTATTTATTTAAAAGTTGTAGTACAGATCTAAATATTGATTTTTACACATTAAAATATTCTTATATTTTTAATATGTGAAATGTAGCTCATCTAGTTAATTATTAGTTCATTGTATTATTCAAAAAGCGTGTTCCCTATAAAAACCCTATAAAATTGGTGACTCATGCATTTCAATCTCCATTTTATAGATGAGGAAATTGAAACTTGGAAAAAGTGACAGCCTTGATCATGGAGCTAGTGACTGATGGGAATGGAGCTCAGATCTTACTCCAAATTGTTTGTTTTTAATTACCCATATTGTTTTTTTCTGCAGTACTCTTTCTTTAATGAAAGCTAATTTTTTAAGAAAATAAATTTTATCTAATATAATAAAAACCTTGAAAGAGGTAGCATATTGACATTGGATGGATATTGAAGTCCACAATACCTGGGTTTATGTGCTAACTTTGCTACTGTTGGTTGTGTGAAACTGCATGGCTATGCAACCATTATTTGTTCCCAATTTAGGCTTGGAACTGGGACTGTATTCTATGGAAATGAGGCTAAACTGTGACTTAATTCCCTTTCCAGAAACTGATAAAAGGTTGGAAGGGGAATTATGTCTCCCACTGTTGCAGAACTGTTTTTATATTTGTGAGTATTCCTTTTGATGTAAATATCCTTTGATAAAAGCTAATTTGACTGTTAGTGGGTAAATGGAATTGGGTTGCTGGGGACCCACCCTCTATAGTTGGGAGAACACCATTACTAGAGGCTGAAGTCATTTGCAGAGAGCCTGCATATCTGACTTCTTCAAGGTATCAGAGAATCCTGGTGGAGGAATGAAATCTCATATATTTAGGCTTAGAAAGTAAGGACCAGGGTGGCAGTATTACTCTAAGTGTAAGTCATCATTGATAATGAACAGGCAACAACCTAATTATGTTCACCTTTGTCTTAAGGTTCTTCTACTTTTGATTCTTTTTATATCATATTGTTTTAGAAATAATTTATCTAGTAGAAAGCTCATGGGTGAAATGAATGAATAGATGGATAAAAGACAATTTTTTAGACATTTACTATTTTACTAGGAATTGTGCTAATTTCTATCAATACAAATACCAACAAACAAGGTAGCGTGCCTTTAAGAAGCTTATTTTAAAGAGGGAAAAACAACATGTAAAAGGGAATTATAAAGGGAGTGGATAGATGGGTTGAAGAGGTTAACAGAAAAGGAGGCAGCCTGGTTTGGAAATGGAAACCCAGTTCAGGGCAAGACAAGATGAAAGCTAACCTGTCAGAGACCAGAGTCCCAGGGGCAGAATATGAGTATTTTTAGTGAGAGGGAATTGAGGAAGATGATCAGAGCAGAATAGATATGGTCTGGTAATGACTGGAAAATGGAAGCATAAGTATTGCCCTCTTTTTAACTGTGAATGCAGTCAACCCAAGCTTGTGATCCTTGGTTGCCTACTCTATAAAGTGGGAATACAATTTACCTCACATACTTGTGATGAAAGTGCTTTATGAAGTTTAAAGTACTACATAAATGTGAGCTCCATAAAGTAAAGCCATCTATATCAGATTTCTTGCTGTCATGGGGGAGGGGATGTGGAGGGAAAGGAAAGGGGTAGAAAAATATGGAACTTAAAAAAAATTGAGTAAAAAGATAAATGTTGGGGCGGCTAGGTGGTGTAGTGGATAAAGCACCAGCCCTGGAGTCAGGAGTACCTGGGTTCAAATCTGGTCTCAGACACTTAATAATTACCTAGCTGTGTGGCCTTGGGCAAGGCACTTAATCCCATTTGCCTTGCAAAAACCTAAAAAAAAAAGATAAATGTTGAAAACTATCTTTGCTTGTAATTGAAAAAATAAAATAAAATATCATTCAAAATATAGTAAAGTCACATCACGGGTCACTTAGCGTGAAATATTCTCTTGGAGTCTGATATGGTCTATAAATATATTTCACACAGCTTTTCTTCATTGGTAGTTCAAGGGTAAATTCCAGAGTACTCCAGTTTAATGATAATGACACATATTAATGAATTCATTATTGATAATGTTTTAGCAGTATTTGTTATTATCTGGCATCTACAAATACAACAATATATAACAAATATAACAATCAATTTTTCCATAAAAAATCTGCCATTATAAGTGATTCCAAGCAAAAATTAATAAGAGAAACTAAGAAAGAAAATTTTCAAAGGAGAGAAGATTTGTTAATCATGATGATTGAAGCTATTACCAAAAGTGTAGTTATGTGGTTCTTTGGGGGTTACAAAACAAGGAAGAATCCAGACTTGTTATTTCATAAATATGGGAGACTGATGAGGAAATTCTCTCTACTGGTGAAGATTGTGAACTCTTGAAATCTGTGGGTTTAATTAAAATCTTCTCTTTCACTAGATTGAGTGACTTGCCCATGGTGACATTAACAGTATCAAAGAGACATATCAAGCCTAGGATTTGTTTTGTTTAATTTTTTGACTCCAAGTTCTACCCCCTCTCAACTGTTCTTCATTGCCTCTTAGAATCATACTAAAACAGTGAAAACACAGAAATGTATTATGGAATTTGGACTTACTTATCAATCAGATTTTTCACTTGAAAACTAGAATCTGTACAACATACCACTGTAAGTTAAATAAAATGTAATACATCAAATATCTAGAAAAAACAGCTAATTGATAAGCTAATTGATAACAAATACCTTTATTACAAATTCCCAAATGTTCTTGAGAATTTAACAAATGTACCGTACTGGAACCAGGTTATCATCTAAAAGCTCATTAATTTTTCATACTTTTCTTTGGAGAAATTTATCTCATACATAGCTTGTCTGTGCATAATTGTTTACATATTGCCTACCTTATTAGGCCATGAGTACCTCCAAAACAAGGATTGCTTCTTTGTATTCCCAGGCTTTAGCATAATGACTGATGTATGGTAGGCACTTCAGTGTAAGTTGAGTGATTGACTCTTCCCTGGGCTCCTGCAATGGCTTCCTAATTGATTACCATGCCTGAAGTCCCTCCCTAATAATAGGAGACTGAAAGGAACATTTGAGGCTGCCTAGTTCAACCCCCCTCATTTTATAGGTAAGAAAAATTGAGGCTTTGAAAAAGTTAAGAAACTTGTCTGACTCGTTCCAATTTTCTTGAAGTCACCAAAGGGGATACTCCTCAAGTATGACTTTAACTAGTTCTCTATACAGTTCATTGAAGTCCTATTTATTTTATATATTCAATTATAGATACAGAATTTTAAAAAAAGAAAGAAAAGAAAAGAATTGGTCCAACATCAGTATCCTAAAGCAAATATGCTTACTTTGACAGTAATGATGATGATGAGGATGATGATGATGATGGAGATAATACAATAATAATGATTTATTTAGCACCAACTATATGCCCATTATACATATTATCTCATTTAATAATGAAAACGATCCCACAATGCCAAGAATAACACACTGTTATTACTTACCTTTCACTTTAGAGGAAACTCAGACAAAAAGAGATTAAGTGATTTGCCCATAAGTTACCAATATCTGTATTCATCTTGTTTTTTCCTGACTCCAGATAGTGACTCTGTCTATTGTGTCACCTTTAAAAAAGCTGTGTCCTGCCAAGATTAATGGCATTGAGGGGCAGCTAGGTGGCGCAGTGGATAAAGCACCGGCCCTGGAGTCAGGAGTACCTGGGTTCAAGTTGGATCTCAGACACTTAATAATGACCTAGCTGTGTGGCCTTGGGCAAGCCACTTAACCCTGTTTGCCTTGCAAAAAACCTAAAAAAAAAAGATTAATGGCATTGAAATGTGATATTAGGTTCTGTGTTGAGTGTTTAATCCAGGCTATGCAGATTATAAAGGAGACAAAATTTTCTATATATGACATATACCTCACATAGCACTTTGCTCACATCTCTCATCTATTCACTATGTATCATTTTGATTTTAGTCATTTAGACATGTGCCTGATACTATACTATAAGCCCCTAATGTTAGATGAATTCCTGTATTTAAACTTTCTATCTTTCCCCATTATCTATCCAAGTATTTTGTAGCTTCTTAATAAAGTTTTGCTGAATTTGATTGTTAAATTGTAGTAGGGAAGAGCTATCAAATTTCATTCAACTTACTTTAAGGAAATATGTACTTGTTTTTTTCTTTTAAAGAGGTCTTTTCCTCTTTAGTTAAGTATTGCAACACACACACATACACACACACACACACACACACAAACACACACATAAAGACAAACTCACACATATACAAACACCTCTCCCTCACAATATTTCCCAAGAAGCATGCCTTTTAAACTTAAGTTGATGCAATTCTGGAACCAAAAAAATTCAGTCAAGATTAACCAGAGTTAATATAAGTTTTCCACTAAGTAATGTTAGATTTGGATATAAAGAGTAAAAACAAATGAAAGAAAAAAATTAAACATTTCTAATAATTATTTATAAATAATAATTTCACTAAAATAATTTAGCTATGAATCTAGTTTAGAAATTATAAATAATATAAATATAAAGGTTTATTTGATAAAAATTAATTGGATATTCTTATTTCCAATTGAAATCTTCACAAAATTATCTCAATTTAGTCTATGACTAACATTCATAATAAATCATACTCAAAATGAGAAGAGTTATCCTCTCCTATTCTATGGTGCCCTTTCAAAAGATTTTACGTTAAATCTATTAGAAAAATGTAGTCCAAGAGCAGTAGCAATGAGTGTCTGTTATGATTGTGATAAGGTTTCAGTAAGTTCATAGTCTGTTCATTGTGAATTAGACAATAGAGTAACACATATTTGATTTTCAAATATGTGAGAAACCAAGCTGATATCTGACAAATAAACTATTTCAAACTGAACCTGTGATTTTCTAGATTGGGTTTTGTACAAAAGCAAATTCACAGATAAAGCTAGGTTCCTAGATTGAAAGTCATAAATCTAATTCATCATTGCTCTATAGTCTCATAATGTTCTCATTACAAGTCCAAACACTATTGATTTTCCTTGAGAGCTGAACAATTATTTGCATTGAATGTTTTTGATAAAAGTCTGCTTTTTAGGATATGTAGTGAAGTATCAAAAGCATAACACTAAAAGCAATGATTCCCTAATCGATGAGATATAAATAAGTAGTTTTCTAAATCAGAATTGCAAACTTGTAATAACTATATCTAAACATCACCTGACTCACTTGGAAGAAGAGCATTGCAAATAAAATCAATTTTTGAGGTTTCACCTTACACTCTGAAAATTGACAAAGAGGCCAGAAAATGGAAACAGTCAATGTTGGTGTGGCTGAAGAGAGACAACCCACTAATAGACTCTTGCTTGAGCTATAAGCTGGTCTAATTAGTCTAGATATCAATTTCTAAATATGTTTTCAATGTGACTAAACTGTTAGACCTTTTGATTCTGTGATCTCATAATGGTCATATACCAAAGAAGTTTTAAAATACATGGAAATAAAGATCCAATATATATATATACTAGTCCACACCACCCCAAATCAGGGCAACATTCTCTGTGATTGAAAAACAAAATAATAGAAAAGCCTGGAAACAAAGTTAAAAAAAAACACACAAAATAAAGCAAAGATATATAATTATATAAATGTTAGGGAATAACATTGTGTTATTAATAAATGAATTTAGATATGAATAGAAAAATTGTATGAAGTACTGTAAATGAAACAATCAAAATCAATTGGGTAAAATTGAAATAAGTTGTAAAGAATAGATAATGAAATCTAAATGCCACATAATATTTTTGTTCTCCATTCTCAAAGAAGACCTTGACATCAGGGGGGTGATGCAACAGCAAGCACATCAATTGGGTTTGAGTGAGGGGAATACTATACTAGTTCACCAGCCTTACTTTCTCCTCCAGAGCCATCTGGTTTCAATGACCAAATGTGAATCAGGACAACTGGAGGTAACCTGAATGGAAGGCAGTCAGGGTTAAGTGATTTGCTCAGGGTCACACCCAATTAAGTATTAAGTGCCTGAGGTCAGATTTGAACTGAAGTTCTCTTTGACTCCAGGGCTGGTGCTCTATCCACTATGCCACTTAATTGCCCAAAATCCTCCTGATAAACTTAAGATAAAGATCTATTGAGACAAATACAATATGTAATGTTGCCTGTGGTCACAGTATTCAACATAAGCACTTAGCTATTTTTCTATATCACAAAGAAAGATTAAATTTGGAAGGCCAAAGGAGAGATTAAAAGAAAAAAAAATTTCTTTAAAATAATGGGATATAAATACCAAATACACCAATAAAAGATACTATATAACAAAGTAAATATAAAAAATTAAAGTGACCAGTTTCTATATTCTTTTTCAACTTTTTTTTTGTTTTTTGCAAGTCAATGGGGTTAAGTGATTTTCCCAGTCACACAGCTAGGTAATTATTAAGTGTGTGAGGTCAGATTTGCATTCAGGTCCTCTGACTCCAGGGCTGGTGCTCTGCCCCCCCAGTTTCTATATTCTTGAAAGGTGTGGCAGCCACATGGTACAGTGGATTAAGTACTGAGCCCAGAGTTAGGAAGTCCTAAAATCAAATTATATTTCAGAAAATTATTCCCTTTCCCTATTTTCCTCTCTCCAAACCCCACCACCACCACGACTACCACCATCACTTGCTAGCCTGTATGGAATTCTTTGGAGGTCAATCTCCATTTTGCTAATCATGTGAGATTCTTTAGAGTGCCATACCAATCAAACTACCAGATAACTACTTTACTGAACTAGAAATAATAGTAACAAAAGGGAACTGATGAGAAAAAATGCAGAAACTTGGAAATATGCATGTGCATATGGATGAAAATAAATAAATAATATTTTTTAAAAAGAAAGAAAGAAAAACCTTAAAAAAAAATGTAAAGAAAAAGTGACCTTGCTCTACCAGATCTAAAATATACTATAAAGCAGTAGTCATTAAAACTGTCTAGTTCTGGGGTGGCTGGGTGGCTCAGTGGATAGAGCACCGGCCCTGGAGTCAGGAGTACCTGAGTTCAAACTCAGACACTTAATAATTACCTAGCTGTGTGGCCTTGGGCAAGCCACTTAACCCCATTGCCTTGCAAAAACCTAAAAAAAACCTGTCTAGTTCTGGTTGAGAAATAGAGTAATGGATCAGTGGATTAGGATAGGTTCAAAGGAAAGCTCAGTAAATGACTACAGCAATCTACTATTTGACAAATCCAAAGACATAAGCTTTTGGCTTAAGATCTCACTATTTGACAAAAAATTGTTCAGAAAACTGGAAAATAGTATGGCAAGAACTAGGCATAGATCCACATCTCACACCCTATACCAAAGTAAGGTCAAAATGGGTACAGGGTGCAGACATTAAGAGTGACATCAAAGATAAATTAGTAGATCAAGAAATTATCTATCAGATTTATGGAAAGGGGATAAATTTATGACCAAACACAAATTAGAATACATTATAAACTTCAAAATGAATGATTTTGACTATATTAAAAAGTTTTGTACTAATAAAATCAATGCTATGAAAATTAGAAGGAAAGCAGAAAACTGGGAAACATTCTTCACAACTAGGAGTTCTGATAAAGATTCCATTTCTAAAATATATAGAGAATTGCATCAAATTTAAAATGTCACAAGTCATTCCCCAGTTGATCAATGGTCAAAGGATATAAGCAGATAGTTTTCAAATGAAGAAATTAAAGCTATATATATATATATATATATATATATATATATATATATATAATCATATGAAAATGCTCCAAGTCATTGTTGATTAGAAAAATGCAAATTAAAACAACAATGAGGTTTCACCTCACATCTATCAGATTGGCCAAGATGAAAAAAATGGAAAATGATCAATATGGAGAGGCTGTGGGAAGATTGGGACATTGATGCATTGCTGGTGGAGTTGTGAATGGATCCAACCTTTCTGGAGAGCAATATGGAACTATGCCCAATGAGCAATAAAACTGTTCATACCTTTTGACCCACCCAGCAATTCCAATTCTAGATCTATATCCAGAATAAATTATAAAAAATGGGAAAAGTCCTACTTGTTCCAAGATATACATAGCAGCTCTTTTTGTAGTGGCAAAGAACTGGAAACTGAGGGGTTACCAATCAATTAGGGAATGGCTAATTAAGTTATGGTACATGAATACTATGGACTACTATTGTTTTATAAGAAATTATAAATAGATGAATTCTAGAGAAGCATGGAATGACTTACAGGATCTGATACTGAGTGAAGGGAGTAGAACCAAAAGAGCAATATATGCATCAACAACAACATTGGGAGATGAACAACTTTGATGGAAGCAGCTCTTCTCAGCAGTCCAGAGAGCTAGGACAACTGTATTGGACTAGCTATGAACATATTATCCCCAAAACAAAATACACACACACACACACACACACACACACAGACACACACACACACACACAAAACGACCTTTCAGAATCTGATGCACACTTTATAAAAATTATCTCTTATGTATCTCTTTCCCTTAATCCTAATTCCTCTGACTGAAAATTACTAATATGTAAGTAAACATATTTATCAAAAATATGTATGTACATTGCTAACTTGACTGTTCACTGCTAAGGGGAGGGGGGTGGGAAGGGAGGGTGGAAGGAAATTTTAAAACTCAAAATATACATATGTATATGGATGAAAATAAATAAAAAAGGGAATTTTTAAAAATTATAACGATGAAAGAATTCTTATTATCTTGCCTCCATTAATATATGGAATAGATGCATTAATGAACCTGTGTCCAAGTATCAGAAGTGTGAAAATTTTGACTGTTCCAAGCATTTTCCTTGTTGTGTAAATTCTCACTAATTAAAGGCTAAAAATAATAACTTAATATTTCATTTTTAGTAGGGTTCTCCTACCAATCCTGACCTATTTTGTTATCATCTTTTACCCCACAGTCTTATGGTCTACCAAGGACAGGACCCAGACTTCTGATTAACTTTTGATCAAGATACTAATAAGGATAGTTTTTATATAAATTATGATTAGTTATATGAGTCAGCTGAATATTATAGTTTCTATAAGGAAATGAGATGGAAGAATGAATTTTATATGCCTCATTGTCTAATACTCCCCCACATTCATGCATACATGTCTCCTTTGTAATATAAAATAGTTTGTGCAAAGAAGGGATAAATATTTGCATTTGGAAAATAACCCACACAGAAGGAAGTGAGAATCTGTTGAAAAATCTACTTGATATAGCAGTTGTCTGGTCAACATCATGTGGTTGCTGAAAACTATTTTCTTTTTTATCTAATGTGTAAAATCTGTTGAGATCAAATTGCTTCCAAATTATCTATGTAGAAAATGGTTATGTTTCTGGGTTTAATTCAATTTCTAACTTATAGGTTCCCATTAGTTCTCGAAACCATAGACTTCAGAAAAACTAATTTAAGGACAATCTATACAACTTCTAAATGGGTTGCTGCAAATGCCCTTCTATGCTTCCCGATGAAGACTTTAGCTGCTACATATCTTCAGGCATGTCTTCATGTGTAAGACTAATACATTTGCATGATTGATTGCACTCCCTGATTTATAAAGCTTTCTGTGTGGTCTGGCAAAAATCTGGAAATTCTTTGTGACTTCCACTTTCATGTGTTGCCTATTGAACTGCTTGCTGGTGTGAGCAAAAAATAAGAGAAAAAAGTTTTAATGTTTTAATCCAAACATAACTTTGGTAATTTTATTAACTGTGTTCTTAAGCCCATTTTTGCCTTTTGAAGATAAAACTCATATGATGGAAAACCATCTTACTCCAAGTGTCCCAAAAGTTTCAGTGCAGTTTAAAGTGTTGTTAGACAATTCTCTAAGGCTAAATTGAAAAGTAGCAATCTACATTGGTAGATATAGATAATGCATCTAAATTAGACAAAATTCTTCACTCCCAACTCCATAATCTGAGGAAATCATAGGTCTTATGTTATTAAAAAAAAGTAAAGCTATAGATTGTTTAAATTGGTTTTGAAGCCATTATTAGAACATTCTCAGTGAGATATCTCAGTGAGAGATTTTTTCTCCCTATGTAGCTTTGTGTCTGACATATTTGAGATAAGAAACAGTGAATACTGCATTGCCCCTAGCAAAATGCATCATCTCTGTTGTCTGAGGTTCTCCAGCTATAAAATTCATGGGCTGTTCCATTTCTTCTCTGGGGTAATGTGAGAATTTGGTTAATATGAACCAAAATTTTCAGATGAATAGATGCAAATAAATGATATTCATTGCTTCATCTAAGAGATTTCAAATTAAAGTGCTTTAAAATAAACCTTTACTGGTTCAAATCTCTTTTGCTTCCAAATCTAATAACTGTATAGTTATTTGGGAGTGGAAGGGAGGTTGGGAATAGCTTAGAAAATTGTGGCAAATCTTTTTCTAAAATTTTTATATTTGCAATTTGTGTTCAAGTAGGCAATTAATGGGTATGAGAAGTAATAAGTTATTATAGCATTCCTTTAAAAATTTACAAAGTATCATAAATGTTCACTGTGCTGCTCAGTGAATTCAATTATGTTGAACAGAACCAGAGGCCCTGCCCTTCAGAGTTTAGAATCAGGACAAATACCACACAGATCTCCTTGAACTTTTGAATGACAGACTTAGAGACAAACCTTACATGTGAATAGCCTATGATCTCAGCACTGTAGTCCTGCCCTAATATGAGAAAGGCCCATATTGTCAAATGTAGGTGGTATTGGTAGCTAAGGTAGCTAAGTAGGGTAGCTAAGTGGCACAGTGGATAAAGTACTGGACGTGATATCAGGAATATTCCTCTTCCTGAATTCAGATCTGGTCTCAGACTCTTACTAGCTTTATGATCCTGGGCAGATTATTTAACTGTGTTTGCTTCAGTTTCCTCATCTTTAAAATGAGTTGGAGGGATGTTCCAGTATCTTTGCCAAGAAAACTCAAAAAAGATCACCAAGGACTCAGTCATGGCTGAAAACAAGGGAACAACAATTTTCTCCAGAGTTCGTTACTTAGCAATTTAGCTATTCCAATTTAAGCTTTTAAAAAAAATACAGTATAGAGAGAGAGGCATCATCTTAATTTAACCCTCATATCTTACTTTGTCATTTTGCTTTTATTCCATTGAGTCATCACTTCGGTCATTTCATTCACATTTGTTGAGACTCTTCTCCATCCCCATTCCCATGTCAGAATTCCCATCTTCTCTCCACCCTCAGTTTAGTCCTACTTGAATTACTATCATCTTTGAAACACTGAAAATGGAAAGGCAATCCCATTCTGTCCACTTGTCCCCTCTCACCCCATTCTCTGAAGAACTTTCAATAGGGAAGCTCCTTGTTCCCTTATGTGGAGGATGGCACCTGAATAATGGCATTCTTGCTGATAGGATTGACTACAGATGGGTATCTATTCCTGGCATCACTATCTGTATATCAAAACCCATTTTGGATAAAAACACTATTAGAAAAAGTGGATAGGACATATAGTAATATAACTCTCCAGCTAAATTTTATGATAAATATACCTTTGTGGGTTAGTCTGAGGATTTAATCCTCCTATTCCTGCATTGACCCTTAATAGGTATATGACCATGAACGAATCCTTTGATTTCTTAGAGATTGATTCTTCCTCTCTTAAATGGGCATAATGAAACTTGCATAGAGTAACCATGCCATGTCCTTATTAAAAAATATCTTCAGTAGTTCCCTCAGAATAAAGTATATATGTCTCAGCTTCTCATTTTAAAACTCTTCCTGGTTCATTGTACTTTACTGACTTGCATGCTACTCCCAGAATTCTGTTTTCCCTTGCTTCTTAAAATCCCTTTCTTTGTTCCAGGTTTGCCACCATATGGCACTTCTTATGGGAAGTCATTTTTCGTGTCCCTGTATTAAGGCTCCTTCTCTTCTTTCAAAATATGTATATTTATTATTTTATTTATTGTTTCCTCCCTGTCCCCCTTGCCATTCCTAGACTGGAAGCTACCTGAGGACCTTCACTTTGAAAAATCAAGACATTAAGAAACAGAAAAATTAAATGACTTGTACTTAGTACTTAAGTGTAAGAATTACAAGGATGGTCTTTAGGTCTCTGTTCTCGTAGGAATAGATAGGACCCTGATCCTGAAGTCAAAAAGACCTGAGTTTAAATGTCTACTCAGGTACTTACTAAGCAGATCACATGACTTCTGTTTGCTTCAATTTCCTCAACTATAAAATGAGGATAACAGGAAATATCCCTGGGATTGTTGTGAAGAACAAATGAGATAATATTTGTAAAATGATCAAATAAATAGTAGCCTCTATATAGAAGCTTATTCCCTACTGTCCCCTCATCCTCTTGACAAATACTTTCTTAACAATACAATTCTGCTATATTTCTAGTGTGTACTTAGTTGCCTTGTTCCTAATGATGCAAGACCTTTCTAATTATGTCTTTTCATATGCTGAATCTCTCTCTAAAAATGGGGAGAGGGAGGGGGAAAGAATTGCCAATGCTTGAATGCTTCTAATTTCTATCTTGGGTTTGCAAACCACTTTACAGAAAGTCCACTTAGCAGTGTATTCAGCCTTTCATCATCTTCCAATGGAATGCAAATTGATTTTGTCCCATTCTCTAATAGTTTGATTTAGGTAATAGAATATGAGTAGAAGATGACTTACAGAATACTCTATATGAAAATAATAATTGCCCCCTTTTCAGCAGGGCATCCCAACAGTAATGAGCTTTAAAAAAAAAACCTTTACTGGTAAAATTTCTGTAAGTTATAAAGGTGCAATGGAATAAATTAATAAGTGATTCCATTCTGCTTTACATAATCATGAGTTATTCTAGATTACTCCTTATTTTGATATTTCCTGGGAGACTATGCAATGCATTTGGAAATTACTATTTCAATAGCACATTTCTTTAGTCATTAAGCATGCAGGTTCACAACAAAAACATATAATAGCAACAAAATAAAAGTTGAAGTTTGGAAAAGGCTTTATATATATATTATTTTGGAGTAACCCTGTGAGATTATTCTTGGCAGTTTACAGAAGAGGAAACTGAGATGGAGGGAGATTATGTGACTTTCCTGGAATTATACATTAAGTTAGTGTTTGAGGTAGGATTCAAACTCAGATCTTCCTGCCTCTAAGGCTAACCATGCTACTTTACTGAATCTCTGGACAAGGCACAATTCACCTTGACTAACAGGTATTTCTTCTTGTCTTAGTACTGATGTAAATGATGTACTGATTATTATCTTTATTATATGTCATGTGTAGTTCTTTATATCTTTGTAGTTTGATGATGATGTTGTTAATGAGGATGCTAATGAGGATACGAATGAGAACTAGAATTTCCAAAGACCTTTAAATTTGGCAGAGGGCATTACATACAGACTTTCCAGTTCTCCATTGCAAGTTTTTGGGGAATGCAGGAGTATATCAATACCAAATCTTAAGCATTATTTATAGTAGCTATTATTGTTGATATTGTGCTTTTATCGTGAGACCTAATGGCCAGAGGGAAAGAAATGAGTCAATATTTTGATTCAGAATCCTATCTCTACCATTAGGCTAGGGAGAAACAATTTGGTCACAAAACCTGTACTAGACATAGTTTCCCATCTGCTAATTATTCATAGTCTCAGTTGTGACTGAAAAACAAAATGTTCATAGTTGAGAGGGGCTTTTAGAATATACCATACTATAACCTAAACTATACTTTGCTATACTATACTATACTGTATGACTTCATACTATGAATACTGTGTGATATACTATATAATACATTGTGTCATATAAGGCAGAGCTTCTAATAATTCATTAAGGGTATAAATGATTATTTCAGTAGTAAATATGTGTATTATATATTTATCAAAATGGCAATGTATTTAAATTTTTAACATTCTAGCATTCCATGAAAGCGAAGTAGTATAATGTGGTTTGACTGTGGCACAATCATATGGTATAGTATAATATAGTATAGTTTAGGCTGGAGTATGGTAAATGTGGTAGGCAGGATATGATTCAATATGGTATGGTACTATAGTAATATATGTGTGTGTGTATGTATATGCATGCATATAAATATACACACCTCATATTGTACTTATTCTATGTAATTTTAGCTTGTACTAACTCATTGAGAGTACAAATGAATTCTCAGTAGATAGTATATAGGTTAAATAGCTATCAAAATAACAGCCTTTAAATTTTGGCATCCTTGCACTCCATGAAATGGAACTGATATAATGCATCTTGATTCTAAACAGAAAGATGTATGTTTTCCTGAAAATTCCTCTGATGCAAAAAAAAAGAGCAATGTCTTAACAGTCTATTATATACCAATACTTGAATCCTTTTTCAAGATTTAGCATTTATTTGGACAGAGTAAAAAAAGCTTGCAATTTTTTTTATAATTGCATTGGGTAAAGGGTAATAAATATATATTTATGTCATTAGAAATAATAATGTTCCCCTTCCAAAAACCTAAAATAAATAAATAAATAAAAGGTTATAGTAGGATTGTCTTAGCTAAGTCCAAAGAAATTCATCACCCGTAGTCTAAATAGTCAGAAATGAGATATTTGGTTATGGAAACTTATGAGTAAATAGAAGTTTAAAAATTGCCCTTAGTGCTATGCGGGCATCTTTGTGTTATGTAATGAGGGTGAAAGAGTCACATAAAAGGAGATTAATCACACCAAGAAGCATAAATTAATCATACCAAGAAGCATAAGAAAAATGGTGGAGAGGAACATTATTGCCACTTAAAAAAGATAAAAAGCATCCCAAAATATTGACTGTTATTACTATAAAAATGAGATCTCTTGACAGTGACCAATAAGATATTCTGGTTATAGCTGAAGCTGGAAGACAAGAAGAAGTTATAATTAATTGGAAGATTGTTTAACAGGTCTTGCTTTGAGAAACAAGTGAGGGAGCTGGTGGAATTAGTTTTATGGTTCTCTTAGGGCAGCAAGAAACATCATTTCGTGGTACATTTGACCACATTTTGAAAACTCATCATAAGTATTCCAAAAAGTCAACCATGAAAATAATTTTAGCTTATTAATGATCAATATCAGTTGTAGAATATGAAAAGTAGAAAATGTAAATCTTGAAGTAGATAATACCTTCTAAATTAAAGTCTATGTGAACTTTGATATTAAGTGAATTCAATGCAAAGATGATTACAGAAAAAATAATTTTAAAAAATACAACCAATGATTAGTAGACTATCCAGAAGCCTTGTGCCAAGATATTAAGAATATTTTCTTCAAAAAATGGCTCAAGACACATTGGATCTGGCAAACAAAAAATAAGATCAACAAATGAATTTATATTGTATAGACAGGGAATAATTTATTGCAGATTTGCAGTTATGTCTAAATTATCTATGTACATCTGTGTACCATTGCATACAACTTGCTAGAGAAAAAAAACAAATGAATACAATGTTACAAGAATGAATAAAAATGAGAAAAGGTTAGTAGGTACAATTAAAACTAATTCATCCTGTACTACCTTAAATAATTATTAATGCTAGAAAAAGGAGGAAAGACCACAACATAGATAATAATAGATTTATATTAAAGTTTAATTGATGTAAATCAATAACTATAATGAGGACACCAAAGAGTCTAAAATTGAATTAATAGGCAAACGTTTTACCTTAATGTACAATGGAAAGACATGGCAACCATGGCAATGCTGACTTAAAATATAAAATCAGAACCTTATCAAGAAAAATGGTGGAAGAGGAACATTATTGCCACTTAAAAAGATAAGAAGTGGAAAAAGGAAAACCTATATAAAATACAGTACCTATATAAAAATACAGTTGGAAGGAGGATAGCAAAACAAAATAAGCTGAGATAAAGATAAAATGATCAGAAAAGATATATTTTTTTACCAATTCTTTTCCTTATTCAGGATAATGTATTCCCACATTTTGACTCTAATATACTTTCTTATATGTTTATAGAAGAAATAAAAAAGGCCTTTAAACAGAGGAGGATAGGACAAAACATTTCCATTTAGACTATATATATACATATAAACTACTGTAGGTGATACAGTTTTGAGAATGTTAAAATTGGTTGTCAAAGTACCTCATAGAGTGAAAGATATCAAAGATGTGGGGAAAGTCTTGATCCTATTACCAAACAAAAAATCAACCAAGAAAACATTGATAACTTTCAACTCATAAGGCTAGTAACCCAATTACATAAAATTTTTATGCGAGTAATCTACACATCTTTTATGAGCATTTCAGAAGGATAAAAGGACTTTATAAGCAACATTCTACAGTAGACCCCATCTTCGCTATAATAACATGAATTGAAAGAGGTAATGAATACTAGATACAACTTTGCTTATTGCTTTATTTAAAACAAACAAAAATATTTGATTGAGTAGAGCTAAATACTGTCATAAAGGTTCTGCAACATATCTTACAAATATATGTCAAATATATACATTGTTTCTTGAAAGAAATAAGAATGCAATGTTTTTCATTGATCCCTTATTATCATTAATATCAGATATGGCACAAAATAAGGAGATATATACTGGTTAAAAATATTTATCAAAGTCATAAGGAAGAATTAATTCATATCCCATGACAGGATCTTTTATATAGATGTTGAGGTCTTCCATATGTTCCTGTTTGTATTGAAATTATACCTATTGTATCAAGCCTCAGAACACTGTAGAACCTTCTAAATGAAATTCATAGTCACTCAAAAGAATTCCTGATTCTAAATGTCCACCTTCAGGAAAATTCAAAGGAATGAAGAATATGTGATTTTCTGATTATAATATGCAGTTGAATAGATTATCTAGCTAGCTAGCTATCTAGGGAAACAGAGCTTGTCTATCAGTATTTCTTATGTAAATTTGAATACTGTTCATTGAAAATGAACTGAGCACAGAAAGAAAAGAGGATAAGAATATACTATATTACTTTGGAAAATTTCAAAGTTCTTTTATTTCTCTCTGAAACAAAGGTCTATTTTTAAAAATTCTGATAAATTTACATTCTGTTATATTATATTTATATATCTATAGTCTAATAAATCAACACTATGTTTTCAATAAAGGAAGATGAGCATCACTTAATAGGGAATGAAAAGGCTGGGTAAGCATATACTCAAATACATTATAAACAAGGGAAAAAGAAATTTATTGTTGAAAATGAAGCTGATCTGCACGTGTAGTAAGAGTGAGGAATAACTGCAGGAAAACATGTCTATTCTGTTAGATAGATAGATAGATAGATAGATAGATAGATAGATAGATAGATAGATAGATAGATAGATATTCCTCATGCCATCAAAATGCCACAGGTGATTAAGGAAGACTATTCAGCACATTAAGTGGGTCTCCTTCATGGCATATTTATGGGAGAATATGGACGAAAATCCCATAGAATGAAAAAAGTCAGATAGGCTGCAATCAGTCTTTTCAGAAGGAATAATCACATTAATGGAATCATAGATCTATTTGAGTACTGTAGAAATGAAATTCTTTGTTATTGAATTATTTGATGAAGGTAATTTTTACTTTCCCTTAACTGTATTTTTTAAATAGTCCTTCAGATAGCATGGTTTTTTGTATCTTTCCCTGATAGAGTGCATGCAATCCTTGTCTCCTTTTCTCCTTAAATCTAAACATCTTTTAAAGTCTAATTCAAATGTTACCTTCTTGAGGAAGCCATTCGTGATTCTCTTAAGAGGAATGACCTTTCTCTCTTCAGTCCTAACAAACACTTTGTTTTACTCTTTTCTTTTGGCCTTATCATTTATTTATTTTTTTATGTATTAATTCAATGACTTGTATTTTTAGTACCCATGAAGACAGAGAACTAGGTATTTCCTAAACTTTTTTTTCTCCTTGATGTATATAATGAAGAGCTTTTCAAATACTAAGTGTTAAATGAATTTTATTTTTGAAATCAATCATCAGACTACACCAAAGGCTTAATATGTTTTCTAAGCATATCTGAGTAATTCTTAAGAATATATCTAGGGTGGCTAGGTGGCACAGTGGATAGAGCACCAGTCTTGGAGTCAGGAGTACCTGAGTTCAAATCTAGCCTTAGACATTTAATAATTACCTAGCTATGTGACCTTGGGCAAGCCACTTAACCCCATTGCCTTGCAAAGACCTAAAAAAAATATATCCTAATATATATAGTAAGAATATATATACTAATAAAAGTTGGCACAACCTGTGGTAGTTTGTTGTTGTTTAACTTTCTTTGGAAGGAAGGGAAAATGTAGAAGCTAAAATGTATATAATTATATAATTATCACATAAGTATTATTATAATTTTCTCATAGAAAAAAGGCATCTTGATTTGCTTAATTTCCAGGTTCATGTCTTATTCCCTCAAATGTGACATGAGATCAACTAAAAAGCTGAACTTTTTTCCATTGATTTTTCAGTTAGAAATAAAGTAAGGAAATGGATTAGAAGAGGGAACTCTCAATATCGAAATGAATTATTAGATATGCAAATTTTAATTATCAATAAGATTTTTTCCTTTCCTATATGAAATCAAAATCATAATATATTAAATATGAAAGAACAATGAGCACTACATCTTTTTATAGGTGAGTCAAGTCTGATCTCACATGTTTTTCTTCCTATTGTCTTCTAATACATTAGACAATTCCTCTACTGAATATCTCCCATGAAAATATATCACATTGTATACATTATTACGCAAGGCCCCAGAGCTGTTTTACTTAGGGAGAGATTGCTTCACAATTACTAAGAACCTGTGCTATAGGGCAACTACAATTTCATAAACCTTATTTTACAGGATCAGCTATAAGGCTTAGTGAAATTCATACCACTGCAATACATGAATAAGCTGAGTCAAATAAATGCTATTTTAAAAATGTATGCTCCATAGAAATAACTTCTCTGGGAAATCTAAGGGTCAAATATTAATGGTTATACAGTCTATCCCAATAATATATTTGAAACTTACATTTTTTGAGAATTATATGATTCTAGTCAAATACTGTCTGAAAGGCCATCCATCCAAAATTATCCAAGACTGGGAGTGAGAAAAGAATCTCTTTTCTCAACTCCACTATTATTCATAGTACCTACAAAACAAGAAATGTCATATAAATTTCTAGGAAAAAGGTACATAATCTTTTCCATCATTGGTCCCAGGAAAATGTTCTCTATGCAGGGATAATTCAATAAATATAGAATAAACAAGTATGACCAGGGCAGAATGAGAAGATGGAGAAGAGGTTGTTCTATTTTTCAAAAATAGCATTTGCATTCCTGTTTTTAAAATGTCTTTTGGTTTATAAGTGGAGTTTCCTCAATCGAAAGGCCCCTATTGCTTGCAAATGATTCAATCTTACCTGACCTCATTTTCATACCATTTTTGCATCTATGAAGACAAACAACTTGAAGGGAAGGGAAGTATTTGAGACCAAACAGTGCACTTCAGCTTGGAACTAAGTGACCTAGAAAACTTGTACTCTTGGGTTATATTAAATTGTTAACCTTTTTAAGGCTTTTCCTTTCACTATCACAAGGAAATAAAATAATGACTCCTCCCCCCTCTCTGGATGAGTATGTTTTTTTTTTAAATGAATTCTTGAGAAGAAAGGTGTCAAATAATGTATTATTTGTATACCTAATTGATTTCTGCTTGGTTTGTGAGTATAAAAAGCTGTAATGTTTTTTTCAGAAATGTATAAAGGAGTTTCAAGCTCACATTAAAGTCCTTTGAAAGGCAGAGGAAACTGTTTTTTCCTGCAGATTAAATGATAAAAATCTTAGTAAATCTCTGAGCTTCCTTAATTTTCAGGTTGCATTTTTGTCTTGGGGAATATAGATGCAAAGTACAAATTTATAGTAGGTAGGCTGTGGTGTTAAACTCTATAAAACTTTCATAAACTTCAGTGTATAATCAAGATTTAGGTCAACACAGATGAAACAATAAAGAATTAATAATTTTGATAATAAATATAATAGTGATATTGTTTTATTAATATAGTATCCATCACTAAATGAATTTTTGCTACATAGTGCAAGTTTTTTAATTATAAAAAAAGTTACTGAAGTGCCCTCAAAAACATCATGAAGCTCAAAGTTTTGACAACATATACCTGTTTCAATTATCTTCACTAATAATGATTTCCATTTACATCATTACTCATCAAATTACTTCTATAGTCTTGGATGTTTTCTAAGAATATTTCCTCTAGTAACGGGATTAGAGTAGAAGCCTGCACTTTAAATTGGCAAAAGACAGTTTCTTTTGAGTTATCCTATAATTAATGTTTTCTTCATTTTCATGTGTTTACTCAATGTTTTCTTGTCTACCCTCAACAACTACATACTTCCTTAACTGACGTAATTTTTGGTGCTAGTAAAGTTGCAATAATTTATATACTTCACATCTCTGAGAAAAAGAAGTTATCTTGTGTTCTTCCAGACTGTTATCTGGCTCCCTGTTTTTTCCTAAAAATGTAACATTTAAAATTTACTAGTAGCATTCACCTCCCAAATCCCATATAAAATCATTTCCTTAATATAACCTAAAATCATATTAGCTTTTCTATCTGTTTTTGGAAACTATTTATTTGTATTGAGCTTGTAGTACACCAAACTCCCTCGAATCTTTTACAAATAAACTCTAGTAGTACGTATTCCCTCATATACAGGTGAAGTTGACATTTGGGACTCAGATATGGGACTTTTCATTTATCTGTAATTTTTTTAATTTATCCATATTTTTTCTTATTGATGACTTCCTTGGGCTATAAATCCAGGAGTTGAGTCACTTTACATAATCTCAAATTCTTTCAAAAAAATAATTGCAACAGTTCTTAACTAGGTGGAGTGTTCTTAAAATGTTATGAGAGAGAGAATAATAATGTATTTAGATGGATAAAATCTTGAAAGCTTTTCTTAAACATTTGTAAATCTCAAATGGAAATATGTACATATTTTGAAATAAATCCCATAAAACACTCAATACTCCCCCAGAAAGCCAGAAGGAAAGCACCAGTGAGTCATCTTCTAGCCTTGTCAGTGTCTGAATGAAAGCCAATAAATTCTCCTATTTTTCTTGGACTTAAATATGTTAACAAGTAAGTTATTAGCCCATGAAAAAAATTACATGAGGACTCTATGTAAAAGGCAAAACCCCCAAAGTCTTATTTCTTGAATATCCTGATTTTCATTATGATAAATTTCTTAATAGTTCCAATGAAATATTTTAAATGGATTCAGTTTTATTCAGAAGCTTTGCATAGATTCTTCATTTTTATCATTGAAGATATTTACATTAAAATAGCAGGAGGTAATGTTTCTTAGGTATGCTCCTTCTCTTAATATAACCAAAATGGAAGTCATTGTGTTATCACAAAGGAAGGATTATAGCCCAGGGTGGGGTAGAAGCTGCTGGAGAAGAGGAATTCTTAAGAAAGAATTGGTTCCATGCAAATGTCCCTAGGAAAGAGAAAGTAAGAGAAAAGAGAATTACAGTCAACAAATCATACACAACTCATCATTTTGAATTACTTAGGTTAGTATTTTTTCTATTGCAAAATACCATGCTATGAAGTAAGATTTTAAATTCATTTTTTTTCTGTTTTAGTGACTTTATTTTTTTAATGGTGATAGAGTGATTGTGTCAGAGAGATAATGGGAAAAGGCATTTTTTTCATTACCCCATATTTGTCCTTGGGAGAGATCAACTACCTAAACAAAAAGCATTAAATTCAGAATCCTTTTGTTTCCTTCAGCAATCTGCAAGTACTTCACAGATTTTATATATGTGATTGTCCAATAATACTTTCAGGAGAGATAGTTATTTAACCCACTCACATCCTGGGTTTAACATTTTTACCTGAGTAAGACAAATGAAGAGGGGTCCTCATTAAGTTTTAGCCTGGGAAAATAAGTGTTATTCTTCACAAAGTTTGTCCTAATCAGGTACAAATATTAAACCCAGAGTTTGCCCAAAGAGCAAAAACAGAATTAGGTTAATATACACATTTATTAATATTTTTCTTTCATGGATTATGCAAGGGTGCTTGAGGGAGGTCTAGTTAAAGAGCTAAACTCCTCAAAATGGAACCAAATGGAGGAAATTTTAGAATTTTGACCATCAAAAGGCAGAATCTGAACAGTTACCTCTGGCTTGTCCAATCAAAGAAGGGAATGACCTCCCAACCCAGAATGGGGAATGGGCAACTCAAGAAGAGGAGGAAGCAACATCAGATATTTCAGTTAAAGGAGTTCCCCAAAGCTTGGAGATAGCCAACAGGGGCTAAGTTGATATGATTTGTTCTATTTAGAATTGAGGAGGCTTTCTCAAAGTGTAGCAGGGGAATTCTAAGGTCATGTATAGTGGAAAATCACATCTATACCAGGTGTTAGGTCACTCCCTAAACACCCCCATTGCTCTACCTGCCATCACTTACTCATTTGGCCTCTTTTTCCTATTGACTCAATGGTTTCTTCTTCCCTTTCTTCTTTCATTCAGCTCTATGAGGCTAGTTCTATGGTGATCTAAACCCAGACACAGCATTGTGGCTGTTTCTTTCCTTTCCCTTTTTTTCCCCTCTTTCTTAACTTGACTATCTTCTATTGCTATTCTCCATCTCTTTTTTGCTTAACTTTATTACCTTCTTAGAAGCTCACCGTCACCTCATTAAAATACCTAAACTTGATTCCCATGTGACTCCTCTCCTTCATTAGGGATCAGTGGTTTCCTACTTTCACATTGGTCTTTCTTCCATCACTTTCTGCTTATCATCCTGTCCCTTAAGAAACTCACTGCTTCTTCAAAGGACCTAATTTGTAAACTTTTTGACATAATTTGGGGACTTTTTGTGGTAACTTATATACCATATATGCAACCTGTGAATTAAAGTATGTCTTTCTGAGCTCCCTGAGTCAGAGACTGCTGAGTTCTTCACCCACAAAGGATCCCCACTTTATCTCCCCACTTCAGTTGCTCTGGCAACATTTTTTACATCCCTAGGTGAGTCACAGCTGTCCTTTCTGGCAACAAAAGCACTCTTTTTACAGTTGCTAAATGGAGCTGATTAAAACTTCTTTATAATTGATGTGAAAACTGACCTCACCCACCACCTTTGCTCTTAAAGACCCAGAAAAACAATTCATATTTATGTAGTAATAAGCTGTCTGAGAAAGTTTTAGAATCCAAATGATTTCAACGTTAGTACTCTATCTTATACTCATGAAGTCTTTCTTAAAACTATTGATTACTCTGAGTTCACTCTGCCTAAACCTGAAATTCTTGAAACCCTAGCCCTATTTTTCTGCCTGGGATTTTTATCTTTTACCTTTTCCAGTGGGATGGAAAATATGCTGGTTTGAGAGTAAAATAACTGAGTTAAGTTGAAACTTCGACATTAATATGTTGTACTGTTGGAGACAGGTAATTTTCTTTTCCTCCCTCAGACTTAGTTTCTTCATCTGTAAAATGAGAAGATTGGACCAAATGAACTTTCAGATCTGGCTACTATGAATTGACTTTGCTATTCTAGTTAACTTTCACTTCAGTTTTATTACCTTGCCATAAGCAGTGTCATTAGCTGGAAGCATTGTATAGTCAAAGGTTCCTTCAATTCAAATTATGTTTTGGACTGTGAAATTATTGAAATTTCTATCATGGAACCTTCCTTAGTACCCTTAGTTAGGTGGTCCAAGGAAGCAAGGGTCAGGAATTAGCTCTGGGGAAGGTGAAGAGGGACTAGAGAATAGCAACTCTACCATTGACAAATGTGATCTTTAAATTTATAGGTTTAAAGAAGTAATGACATTTGTTTGCAAATGCTCTGAAGGCCAATATAAATTTATCATACATCAGCTATGAGGCAATGCTTAATTGGGTCTACGTTCTTCATTTTTTCAAATAAATAAACTGGATCCTAGGAAGGTTAAATTACTTGCCTAAGTTTGCCCTGCTTGTGAGTAGAACTGAGATAAAAATCCATCCCAATGTAAAGTGTTCAATTCCAGTTGTGTCAGATCTAATGCTTCAATTCCTCTCATTCCTAGATGTTCCCCTCCTATACCATAACTCCTCTCTTTCCTGTGATCAGAATTTCTCCCAAATATGGGAGTTATTTGGCAGATGTATAGTTGATCCTCCACTAGCACTACACTGTTATTTAATGTGATGCTTTCATGCCAAAGATATTGCAGTGGTTTACCATTTCCTTTTCCAGAGAATTAAGACAAGGGTTAAATGACTTGTCTACTCTCACATAGCTATTGCAAGACTGAGGTCACATTTGAACTCAGTTCTTTCTGACTTCAACATCAATACTTTATCCACTGAGCCACTTAGTTGTCTATAAAGATATGTACATAGAAGCTTGCTTCTTTCAAACTTAAATTCCATTAGAACGTTTTTAAAAAGTGACAGTTGGGGCAGCTAGGTGGTGCAGTGGATAGAGCACTGGCCTTGGGGTCAAGAGTACCTGAATTCAAATCTATCCTCAGACACTTAATAATTACCTAGCTGTGTGGCCTTGGGCAAGCCACTTAACCCCATTGCCTTGCAAAAATCTTAAAAAGCAAACAAACAAAAAAACAGTGACAGTCCCTAATAACCATTCACTTTTCATTTCATTTGTATACTCCTATTGCAATTAGATCTGGGCAACCAATCCTGTACCTCAGGTGATGAATTTGAAAGGTAGGAGACACTATCTTTAGAAGTCAAGGACCACAATTTTTGAATTATCTTATCACTTATCAATGATAAGATATCACTTATTACATATTAGTCAAAATTATTAGTTAACATTGGAAGGTTACCAGATGGTGGACTGGGTTGAAATAATTTTCTGGCCAGGGAAGCATGAACTTTAGCTTGAGTATAATTTGTGGTACTGTAAAGATACAAGAAATAGTTCCAATAGCTATCTAAAATAATGTGGATACTATTAGATATGGGGGTGATAAAAGAGAAGATTTTGATTCTGATTAAAGGCCAACCTCAGGAAATGGAAGAAGTTAGAATAATAGATGGAAGAGAATAAAAGGGAACAATGTAGAATTAGCAGATAATAGTGGCCTGGAGTAGATGGCAGGATTGTCATACCAACCAATCAATCAATAGACACTCAATAAGTGTTTTCTATGACCAGGCACTGTTCTAAGCACCTGAGATACAAAAAGAAGCAAAAGATAGTTCCCGCCCTGGACATTACCATCTAATGAAAGAGACAACAAACAAATAAACATAACAAAGCAAATAATGTATAAGATAATAAATAATAACTGAGGAAAGGCACTGGAATTATGAGAAAATGGTGAAAACTTCCCTGAAGATGGTAGGAATTTAATTGGAATTTAAAATAAGCCAAGGAGGTCAGTAATAAGAGCTGAGAAGCAAAGGGAGAGCCCGGGAGGGGGGGAGAGTCAAAGAAAATGTCTGGAACTGAGACAAGGAATGCCTTGTTTGTGGAACCCAAGGAGGCCAGTATCCCTGAATAGAAGAGTATGTTTTGGGGAGTAATTGAAAAAGGTATACATTTATGAAAAATGAAGGAAGCAGAGAAAGATTCAGTATAAAAGATTAGAACATTTTAAAAAAGATTACATTATATATATATAATGTTCCTTATACCACACACACACACCTCTTCAAAGGAGCAGAGGGGCATAATATTGCCTTAACTTTTCTTTGGGATCAAACTTGTTCTTTACAACATTAATTTTTTATTGTGTTGTGGCTGTGATTCTTGATTTACATTAACATTGTTATTGTGTATATTGTTTTTCTGACTTTTCTTAAGTCTTGCTAACCCCTCACTTTATTTAATAGTTTCCTAATTGTCCTGTCCACTTCTATTATTTTTTCTTTTTAACTAATTTTTAAATTGAACATTAAGGAGATCAAGATGGAATAATAAAAAACACTAGAAGGAAATAGTACCATAGAAACCAAAGGAGGAGAAAGAACCCTTTGTGGAAACAAAGATATTTCATAGCAGGTACCTGTCTTATATTGGCAAAGTGAAGAGATAAAGAGATGTCAGTGTAACTGACATTTACAAGTACAGAGCATGATCCTGTTAAAATTTAGAAATGTAATATGTAATCATGATGAAGAAAAAACTATTCTTATTTTTTCTAAGCAGAGATATGTTATTATTTTAATCTCAGAATAGATTTCATAATATCCTAGCATTAAAAAAGCAGAACTGAAAAGAGTCAAGTACAGTATAGAACCTGTAGCCTCTTCTTTGGAGAGTAGATTCTGGTCATAAAATGATTAAATTCGAAGCTTTAGCCATTAGTATAAAGTCACCACTCAGCCCTAAATTTTATTTTCTATAACACAGTTCTTTACTAGTCAGGTCATCAATCAAAGAATCATGGAATCTGATCATTGGGAAAGCCCATGAGAGACTTCTAGTTCCATTAATACCCATATAATGTATTCTCTCTAAATATTCTTAAAAGTAGTCATCTGGCCCCTGCTTAAAGATGTGCAAAGATGGAATACTCTGCTTTCAGAGATAGCCAGTCCCCAAATTTACTTTCGAATGACAGACATTATTTGGAAATAATTGTCTTATATTGTGCTGACATCTTACTCTCTGTAGCTTTTAATCTAAACTTGAGTTCTGGTTGTGCCTTCTGGGACTTAGTATGACAAATTTTCAATGTGATATTATTTTGCAATTCCCTAAGTCTTTTCTTCTCCATGCTAGCTAAACATTAATTCATAAGCATTCATTAAGCACCAAACCCTGTTCAATCACTGGAGAAACAAGTAAGAACAATGAAACAATCTAAATTTTTAGAGAGTTTACATGAATTCATCCTGTATGTCCAAGATTCCATTCTCCTTAGTATCCTTGCTGCCATCCTCTGATCATGGTCCACCTTGTCAGCATTGTCTTAAATATGTGACCCCTACCAAAGTTGAACATAATTTTCCACATGTGTTCTGACCTCCCTACTTTCCTCAGTTGTTTAAAAATGATTTCTGTAAGACTGACAATTAAAATAGTTGTATAAATTCCAAAGTAACAGAAGGAAATACATCTCTGTAATTTTTGTTTCTAGATGTGAATGCTTATATTGAATTTATATCTATGTCTATAGATATATATCTATGGCTATATCAACCATATGTCCATCTATCTATGTGTCCATCTATTAATCTATTTTGATCAATCCATAATCTAGGTAATGCTCTAGGTAGAGAGTGCTGCGACTGGAGTCAGGAAGATTGAGTTCACATCTTCCCTTAGACACTTGCTGGCTCTGTGACCCTGGGCAACTGACTTAATTCTATTTTTTTCCCCTCATCTGTAGATGAACTGGAGAAGAAAATGATAAACCATTTTTCTTTGCCAAGAAAAACCACAGAGAGTTAGAAATGCCTGAAATGACTGAACAACAACAGCAAAAAATCGATCAGTCTACCCTCTCTCTCTCTCTCTGTCTCCCTCTGTCTGTCTGTCTGTCTCTCTCTCTCTCTCTCTCTCTCTCTCTCTCTCTCTCTCTCTCTCTGTCTCTCTGTCTCTCTGTCTCTCTGTCTCTCTCTCTCTCTCTCCCACACACACACACACAGAGCTTCTATCATACCTCCTAAGCAGCATGATTTCACTTTTGAGATTTTGATTTTTATATGATTCCAGAAATTTCTGGGGATTACTCAGTAATATTTAGCAATTCTGCTTTCAGCCATATCCATAATTGCCTTTTGTCATACTCAAAATTATTGTACCTATTAAATCATCTTATTACAAATACTTTTTTACAATAATGTCATCAAAACAATCTGGTACTGGTTAAGAAATTGATCAGTGGAATAAATTAGATATATGTCATGTAGCCACAATAATCTAATATTTGAAAATGCAAAGATACAAGCATGTGGGAAAATAATTCATTATGTGATCAAAAAGTGCAGGAAAGTGAATGGAGAGAACTCTTTACTCAAATTGATTGGTCTGGCACTTTGGTTATTGGAAATTTATACAGAAATGGAAAGATTAGAATTCATTATAGAATATCTAAAGCTATTCTATAAGTAACAGAAATCTGATTCATTCATTGCCGTATATTTGGTTTTCCTAAAATAGGATTTAACTACAATTATCTCTTTATTTATGGTTTTCCATTGGTTAATTAAGAATTGATTTATGCATCTCTGAGATTTTTCTCACAGACTAGAACAGGAACAAATTTTAAAATAAATAAAAAATATAAGCTGTAATAAAAACACATAAATTAAAAATATAAACCTGGCACTACAATCAATTGGCACAACCAATTGAGTTATACAAAATAATGCAGCATCATTGCCTCTGTAAAATTAAATTCTTGAAGTATGTTGTCTCACAAATGAATAATCAATAATAAAACAAGATTTAAAAGGTACTTTTTAAAAAAATAAATGCCCTCCAATTGATATTAGACAAAATAATGAAAAAAACAAAACTATCACTCTTTGCAGATGATATGATTGTATACTTAGAGAATCCTAGTGAATCACCTAAAAGATCTAGTTGAAATGAATATCATCTTCAGCAAAGTTGCAGGATGTAAAATAAATCCACAAAAATCATCAGTATTTTTATATATTGCCTGCAAAATTGAACAGGAAGAGATAGAGAAATTCCATTTAAAATAACTGTAGACAGAATAAAATAATAATGAGTCTACTTGCCAAAACAAGTCTGGAGATCTATGAACACAATTACAAGACACTTTTCACATAAATAACTGGAGAAATATTAATTGCTCTACTGAGATAATATAATAAAATTATATTTTCTACATAAATTAATTTACTTATCCAGTGTCACATCAATCAAACTACCAAGAAGAAAATCGTAGCAAAATTCAACAAGAAGCACAAAAAAATAAAGAATCTCAAGGGAATCAATGGGAAAAAAATGTAAAGGATAGTGGATTAGAGGTCCTAGATCTCATACTGTATTGCAAAGCAGTAATCATCAAAACAGTCTGGTACTGGTTAAGAAATAGATCAGTGGAATAGATTAGATATATGTCATGTAGTAATAAATGGTCACAGTAATCTAATATTTGCAAATGCAAAGATCCAACCTTATGGGCAAAGAATTCATTATGTGACCAAAAAATTCTAATTTGCAGGATGGCTACTATAGAATTATATTTTGCATAACTGCACATGTATAATCTATAACAAAGTGCTTATCTTCTCAAGGAATGGAAAAGGGGAAGGGAGAGAGAAAATTTGAATCTCAAAAATTATTTTAAAAATGTTAAAAATTGTTTTTACATGTAATTATGAAAAAATAAAATTAAACATTAAAACAAAAAAACTTGACTTAGATTTTAAAAAAGAATTCAAACTTTGGTTTGTAGACCTTTTAGAATATCATGAATATTTACTTATTTTGCACAATATTGCATTAACTCCAAATTCTTCCTTTAATTTTAAATTGAGATTTCTTTGTTTTTAATCATGTGATTTGAAACAAATATTCATAAGATCTGATCTTCTTAAGTGATGTTTAATCTTACACCTTCTAAAATGAGTTCTGAATTAGTGAATACAATTACTGATGTTTCTATCTGAAGTTACTAAGAGGCCTTTTTAGATTTAGAAAACTGGAGATTGACTACATATCAGCTTTCAGATATGCTTCTGCTAAACACTCATAATTCACTTACTCTCCTGCAACTCATTACTCCGAAGGTTTGATTCACTTGTATCCCCACTTGGGTCTTAAATTGCATTTCAAAACACTCCTATCCTTCATCCATTTTCAGAATGACCATTACAGGTGATGGGAACTGGCCACAAAAATCAATGGTGTGCCCTTTCTAATTTTCCCTCCTTTGAGCACATTTTTTTAAAAAAAGTCTTTTTTCCAGTTTGCTATAGCTTTAACTTATTTGATTTCACAAACTTAGAAGTTATATTTTCATCATTTAAAAAAAAGATTCAATTCTCTTGTTTTTTGCTAATTTTGAAATTTTAACTTATATTAAAAGTAAAATCCTAAAATTTATCAGCATATGGAAAACATTGAATAATCATTATTAATGTCTGAAACTTTCTGAATACTCATAGAATCTATTATGTATTATCTCATTCATTTACCACAAAGCTCATTTGATGTAAATTGAATGATATTTTGTTTTGAATGAGGTCTAATTGATCTGGTTTTCTTAGGAGATCAGTTTTACATGGTTTCTTTTGCTGTTATTTGTTTTTGTTTTCCCAACACTGGAATAAACAATGACCCATGTAACTAGCATTAAATCATTAGTATATTGCTTACTTCAATGAATAAATGATCTCATTGATGTAAGTACTTGTCAGATGGATTTCAACCCTTTCTAAGCAATTCTTTACTTTTTTTTTTATTTTTGCAAGGCAGTGGGGTTAAGTGACTTGCCCAATGTCACATAGGTAAATTAGTACTGTCTGTGGTTGTTGGATTTGAACTCAGGTCCTCCTAACTCCAAGATTTGTGCTCTTTCTATCCAGCATTATCTAGCTGCCCCATCACCAAGCTATTCTTGATTCTTTTACAATATATTTTGTACATATATATTTTCTCTTCCTTGAGAGAATGCAAGATTCTTGAGGGAAAGGACTGTTTCATTTTGATTTTTTTTAATCACTAGTCTTAAGAACAATGCATAGAACATAATTTGCATAAATAAAATATTGATTGATTGATTGATATCTTCTTGTATATCCTAAATCTAACATTTGTCTCCTTTATCTGGAAATCTGTGGTTCTTTTAATATTTCATAGATACAATTGCAGCTCTTGGGATAGTCATTTGTTATTCCTTGCCCATTTCCTTTATGTAGTATGTATTCTCAATAATATCTTAGACGCTGACTGAGTTATATACTGTCCAGTGCACTGTGTTCACATATACCATGTGTCTTTTCACTAATTTTTTGGCCATCTATATTTTGTTTCTTCTGAGAATGTGACTTTCCATGATTGATAGCCTTAAAGTATCAGAGGCAGAACACTACTATTAAAAATGATGAACTTTGGTGACAAGATGCAACTTGGATTTATCCTTATATCGATCAGAAGTAAAATGGAATTCTGATAAAAAAAAAAATCAGGTTCTTCCCCCTTAAAGTGGGTTGTTTTTTTTCTATTCCACAAAGCATGAATGACTTTTCTAGGAGGAAATTTGCATCATATGGAGTAGGTGGTGCTTTATCTATTCAGAATGCCAATATGAATTCAGTTCATTTTGAACCATGTTGACACATGGGAATACAAGGGAAATAATACAAGGGAAATAAAACATAAAAACATTGAAAGAATTTTTAACAGATATGTTTGATCTTTAAAGACTTCAATCTTGAGAAAATTCCTGTTCGTAAAAGTGAAATAATTGACTTAAAAACTTTTCAGAGAAGAGGAAGTCTTGATATCAACTAGAAAAAAATCAGATGTACTTTAGAATTTGGTATAGGTAGTACAGTCAGGGGCTGCCAAAAATGTTCTTTTGTAAATTCAGGTTTTATGCAAAGTGCATATGACAGACTTTCATACCATAATTTCAATCATACATTTATCTTTACATAACATTCTTCATGCATTTAGGAATCAAATATTTGCTTGGCACTGTGTAAAACATTGGGGAGATATAGAGACAAATATGAAACAATCACTGTCCTTAAGCAACTTAAGGGCGGAGTGATTTATGAACATTTTGGTAAACATTTATAAAATAATTGGAGAGCACTAGCAATTGTGTTGAGCTGGACAAATCATATGTATAAGGTGATGCTTGAATTGGTCTTTGAAGAAAGCTAAAGATCCTAAGAGGCAGAGGTACGGAGTTGAATGGATATGAGAGGACCAACAAGTAAGACAATGTGTTTGGAATACTGAGTACAGGAAAGGGAATCATTTCTAAATAATTCTAAACTTACTTTGGTAGACTTAGAAATATATAGACCGAGGCCAGATTACGAAGACTTTTATAGCAATGTAATTTGCATTCATCCTAGAAAAAGTAGGGTGTCGTTTAAGGTTCCTGAGTAACAGATGTGAGTCAGGAACCTTAATTTGACCCCTGTGAGGAGAAAATGGAAGTAGAACCAAGAGACAGAACTTTCACAAAAGCCCAGAAAAGAGAATTGGTCAGTAGTGTCAAATGCATTAGAGAAGGCAAGAAGAATGAGATTTAAGAAAAGGTCATGGGATTTGGCATTTAGCAGATCATTGGAATTTCTAGAGAGAACAGTTTGAGTTGATAAGGTCACAAACCGAAAGGTGGGGAAATGAATAGGAGGATAGGAAGTAGAAGTAAATGAGTATAGGAAACTTTTTTCCTATGATTTCTGCTATGAAAGTAATTTAGATATAGAATGAAAGTTGAGAGATTGATAAGGTCAAATGTGGATTTTTAAGGATGAGGAGACCTTGCCATGTTTACAGGCATCAAGGAAAGAACTAGTAGATGGGGAGAGACTGAAGATTAATAAGAGAGAGTAGGATTTGGGGACAAGCTGCTAGAGGAAATACAGGTATACAAGATATATGCCAAACAAT
Source organism: Macrotis lagotis (assembly GCF_037893015.1). Taxonomy (NCBI): domain Eukaryota; kingdom Metazoa; phylum Chordata; class Mammalia; order Peramelemorphia; family Peramelidae; genus Macrotis; species Macrotis lagotis. Next base: position 129,763,452 of record NC_133662.1, on the reverse strand, counting down.
AAACAATGATATAAAATTACTGAAAATGAATGAGAAGCAGATATGAAAATAAAAAAGATGATACCAATATGGGAGAGTATAGCCAAAAACTATGTTCAACTTGTGAGAATACAAGTATAAAACAGCTTTTGACTAAAACTATAAAAATCAAATCATACTGGAACTATGTAAGGAAATCAATTAACAATACATAAGAGATATTTTTAGACAACACTGAAAATCCAATTGTTGTCAGACAGCTTGAATTTGAGAAGGATCTAAGAAGGGTGGCTAGGTATTAATTCTCTTTCCTTGTTTTCATTTATATTTATCTACTTTCTTGCACTTCTGTGGTAATATCTTCAATCCACCCTCAGTCCTTTACAGTCAGATTCTTGCTACTTCACTCCTAATATATATTATCCTCCAGAACCCAAACTTGACTATCCTGCATTACCTGCCTATTCCAGACTCTTGTTTTTTTTCTCCTTCTAGTCTAGCCACCTGTCTATTCCATACCTATATTAATATGTTTTCTTTCTCCTCCTGTTTCACATTATGGTGCTCTTTGGAATTGGGGGAAAAAAATGGAACTGATTTGACATTAGTCAATGTGTCACTTGACCACTCCACCAAGACTGCTCTACAGTAATTCTTACTGGAATTAGATTTTTCTTTACTTCTCTTTGCCTTCAATTTACCTCTTATGTTTTTTGCCTTTTGATAAATATCTTTTGACTTTTCCGTCTCTGCCTTTAATTTTTTAAGAATATATTTCTCAATGTTGAACATAGTTTTGGATATACTCTCCCATATTGATACCATCTTTTCCATTTTCATATCTGCTTCTCATTCATTTTCAGTAATTTTATATCATTGTTTATTGTTTGGCATATATCTTTGTCTTCATCTCCTCAGTTTTTGGATTCTCCCTCACCATTTCCCATTTTCTCATTAATGTTATTTTTTCTTGCCTTGGCAGTCAAAATTTCATTTTTTATGTTGCAGTTATATTTCTAAACATTATGTTTCAAAGTCTTAGCAAATGGGCTCAACTAAATGGGACAATCAAAAGATTGTCAGTACTTAGGACTGGCATGCTCCAACTTACTGTTGTAATGGATATTTCTAGCTCAGTCTTCTTGCTGCTACTGTGCTAAGAAAAATTCTGCCCTAGACTCTATCTTAAACCTTGTTTGCTAGAAAACCACAAGACATGCTACTAAAGTCTGCAAAATTAAATTTGGGACATAAATTTCAACTCCAATTTTGACCAGTTAGTTCCTTGAACTTCCTTAAGTAGATACTTATTTTCCCTGAACTTCCCTATGTAGAAACACGTATTTTCCCTTTTTTGTTGTATTTCCTAATATGTAAACTCTTACCTTGCTCTTGTGTTTTCTGCCAAATTCCAATGTGCCAATTCTTGTTGAAATTGATGCTTGGAAACTACTGCTTTTATATTTAGTGCAATCTAAACATAATAAACTACATTAACTGCTTCTGCATCATTGATTTGGTAATTGACATTAGTCCCTAAACAAGGGATCCTTGAGAAGTTTTCATTTCGCATTTATCAAGAAAGCCTTGGAACATCATCTTATTTCCATGAGTCTTCTTGAACTTTGTGCACATAATATAATCTGTTTTCCTGGTGTTTGATCTTGGCTTGTCCTATTAATTTCTCATCTAGTTCACATTCCTAGCAGCTTTATTCATTCCTTTGGTATAATTTATCTTAAGTACTCATTCCTGGTTTATCCTTTGGCTTTGGAGTCCATTCTTTTTTTGTGACTATGTTATATATTTCTGCTATCTCAGCTCCCTTCCCCATGCCCAGTTTCCATCCCTATATGACCAGACAACTGACACAGTCAACATAGATATCTTGTTCCTGCTAATATTAGCTATTAACTTTTGATTTCCTGCATCCTAATGGTGTGATATAATATTCAATCACTTTGGGACTATGTTTTTTTTTAATCTACTAGTTTTGGTCACATTCTTATTCTTTTCAAAAATGGAATTCTATTTCCTCTCAAATGTGACTGAAACATAGGTCCCTACAATCTATTAGACAATAAAATTAGGATTTATATTTGACTTGCATGCAGTAAATAATATTGAAACTATTCATTTTCAGTTACAAAAATGTGAACTTTTAAGTACAAAAAGGTGATAGTAGCTTGATGATAAATTAATACCTGATGAGGCACAATATTACATTTATTCTAACATTGAACAAATTTGGAATATCATTAAAAACTTAATTGGATTCTTTAAAGAACTTATGAAAAAGTTACTTGCATCAAAATTTCATCCAAATCTAATACATAACTCTGTAGTCATCCATTACCCAGTTCCAACATCCCAGTTCCATGTTAAACATCAGGATGGGGAAAAACAACAATCATGAGGCAGTGGGGCCCCTACCTGGGTAAAGACCAGAGTGTAGAGTAGGCAGGCAATGAGCAGAATTGTGTTTCAATCACACCATCTTGGAAACCTAGGATAGGATATCTATCTAAATAGATAGATCTAAACCTATCTAAAACCCAGAACAAGCTACAAAAGTTCAGTCAAGCCAATTCCCCAACCACCCTCTACCAACTCCCTGCGGTGAGTAGAGCTCAATTCTGTGATGAAGTCCAAAGACAAGAAATAAGCTAGCAAATGAACAAATAGCAACAACAACAAAAAGGAATGTGACCATAGAAAGTTTTTATGGTGACCTCAAGGAAGCTGAAGAGACAGGTGAAAAGACAATGACATGAATAGATCTACAAAACTCAAAGAAAAATGTTAATGGGAAAAGAATTGAATAAAAATTCCTAGAAGAGTTAAAGAAAGAGATTTTTATAAAGAATCAAAAATACTTTTAAAATCAAATAAGAACTCAAGAAAAATTGGGGAAAATAATAGGAGGAATGCAGAAAAGAAGCAAACAAACATGAAAAGAGAATTACTCTGTAAAAGAGGCATAAATATACATGTGTGGGGGAGTATATCTGACTACCATTTTAGAATGGTGTTTTTAAATAAATCATGAACATTTTTTCCTAAGGAATTCAATTTATTCCAATAAGCATTTTAAAAGATCTTATTATATGTCAAATGCTATACTAGATGTTGGATACTATGCTAGTATAGGATGATGTTTTTTGATATAATTGAGAGTATGATTATATTTTTATGGATATTTTATTTTATTTTTTCAATTTCATGTTTTGAAAATTTTTCAACATTCATCCACAAGCATATTATATATTACACAATTTTCTTCTGCCTTCCCTTCCTACTCCGTTCCCCTCAGCTGCGAATATTGTTATATGCATTTGTGTTTAACATGTTTACATATTAGTCATTATCTATATGAGGAATTAGGCTTAAGGGAAAAGAAAGAAAATCATGACATTTGAAGGAAAAACATAAGGGAAGTTTTTCAAAAGCCAACATAGTGTTCATTCAGATTCTGTAGTTTTGTTTTGTTTTGTTTTGTTCTTCTGGATATGGATGATATTGTACATAACAGATTGTCCTAGCTGAGAGTATGACTATAGTATTTGAGACCTTAAACTGATCATAGATTATAGATCAGTTCCTCAAATCTAAGTGTCTCATTCAATAAATGAAGGAAATGAGAATAAAATAGTTAAGTGTCTAGTCCATAGTTACAGTGGCTTTAAAGGACTTGAATTCATTGGTTCCTTACTTCAAGTACAATACTTCTCTGTTTTTTTTTTTCAATACTTCCTCTCCATGAGTGAGTCAAGTTCCAAATTTTCTTGTTTGAAGTAGCTCCCTTTGAACAGTTACCTTTCCATTACCCCTGAATCAAAATAGCATGATCCATAGGCCCCAAAGCAGAAATGTTCAGGGGATGATGAGTAGACCAACTTGTTTGAAAGGAAGGAATGATATTGAAGATTGATGGTAGATCCATTTGGGAATATAGTTTGTAGGCACATTGCAGAATGTCTTCGAATAGATTTATGTTAAGTTTAGATCTAATCCTTCAGACAGTGGTGAACCATTGAAAGTGTGGGAAGTTACATGTTCTGACTCATGTTTGATGACTGATTTTTCTCTGAATCTTCTATCTCAGTGAAAAATTCTTATAGGGAAATTGTGGTACTAGTTCTGTCCTTGGTGGTACATACTCTACCCAATGTCCTAAATTAACATTGGTCTTATGACCCTAGCACTACACACTAGACCTGGGTTATTTCCTGAGCCTGACTTTTCCCCTGATTATCCATCAGTACATATTTACAAAGAATGTACTATGTTCCAGATATTTTGCTAAGCACTGGGGATTCAAAGAAACATAAAGACAGCCTTTGCTTTCAAGAAATTCATAGTCTAATGGAGAGGCAATATACAAAAATCTAAGTTCAAATAAACTAAACATCTTATATTTGATAGTAGAAGTGAGAGGGATTCATTAGAGTTTATTGAGTAGGGAATACTATGGTTCAACCTGTCCTTATGAAAGATTACTTTGAAAGTTGAATGAAGGATGAAGGGGAGAAAGTTGTGAGGGATGTTGTAGTAGACCAGGCAGGAAGGGCTTATAGCTAATTGTGGTAGTAAATAGCCCTCTAAGACTACAGATCAGTTCTATCTGATTGCAGCACTGTTATGAGTTTATGCTAAACTACTCTTTCATTGTCTTAGATGAAATAAAAGATTCTATTCTCTCTCTTTCTTAGGTTCAAGTCAACAAATAATGTTTAAAGAAATTATAATATAGAAATTCAGGAGAATACCATACACTTTTGTGTATAAGAGATGAGAAAAGGGACAGTTTCAAAAAAATGGGAAAATTTGAATGAATTGAGAAGTAAAGTGATCAGAAGCAGGAAAATAATTTACACGATAAAAACAATATTGTAAAAGTGAGTAAATGAACAAGGCTAAAGAACTCCTGATTAATGCATTGACCAGCCAGGACTAAAGAGGACTGATGATGACAAATGTCATCCACCTCCTAACAAAGAGGTTATGAACTTAATATGTCAAATGAGACATTTTGAGTTGCTTGATTATGCATATTTGTTATGAGAGATTTTGGTCTTGCTTTATTTTTATTTTCCTTCCCTTAGCATTATGGGTGAGGATAATGACTAGAGAGATAAAATTAATATAAAAATGTTTATTAATCAAAAAAGTAAACTTAAAGAACTAAAATAATCATTAAACACCTATCCTGATTCCAACCACTTCAGTACTCTAGTGTGCAGCATAGTGCACATGTGATTCCCTCTTTTTAAAAAAGAAAAATGTACAAATGAATAAAAGCTCTAATTTAAAAAAAATTATAAAATACAAAACACTCATAAGGAGATTCTCAGTCTTGTTCAACCGTTTGTGCTTCCTTTTGGGTTTTCTTGACAAAGATAATACAAGTGCTTTGCCATTTCCTTTCCCAGTTCATTTTTAACAGATGAGGAAACTTTAGCAAACTGGGTTAAAATAACATATCCTGGATCATACAGCAAGTAAGTGACTAAAGTTAAATTCAAACTCAGGATTTTCTGAGTTCAGGCTCCATGGTCTTTACATTGTATCACCTAATTACCTCTATAGGAATGTGACCTGATCCTATATATTAATTTGAAGTATCATGGTAGGATTAGAAATAGAAAGGGAGGGATGTGAATGACATTACAAAGGATTAGGCAATTGATAGGGAGCAAAAAATCTAAGATTATAAAAAAGTTTATGAGAATTTGGTAATTACGAAAATGATGGGGCTATTGACAGAAACTAAAAAACAAATTCAAAGGGGAAGCTACAAAAGGATTGTAGCTTTCATTTTTATTCTTCCTCGGAATGTAGTTTAGCATTTTCTAAGCAATGAATATAACCTCTATATTCTTCATTATCTTTAAGATAGATTTCTAAATTATATTTTCTTCTGTTATTATTCTTTAATGTTTGTATAGGTCACACATCTACAACCACCACGGTGATAGATGGCAAAAATGGATCTGTGCCTAGGACATCTGGAAAAATGCTGAAAAGATCAGTGACAGAAGATATTGTCACAACATTCAGCTCTCCTGCTGCATGGCTTCTGGTTATTGCTCTAATCATTACCTGGTCAGCTGTGGCTGTTGTTATGTTTGATCTAGTGGATTACAAAAACTTTTCAGGTAAGACACATGGAATTTTTTTTTTAGGTTTTTGCAAGGCAAACAGGGTTAAGTGGCTTGCCCAAGGCCACACAGCTAGGTAATTATTAAGTGTCTGAGACCGGATTTGAATCCAGGTACTCCTGACTCCAGGGCTGGTTCTTTATCCACTACGCCACCTAGCTGCCCGACACATGGAATTTTAATGTAGATGTCTTAGTTATGATTTGCTTTTTTATCCACCACTTTAAAAAAAATTTGTCCCTGCTCAGTTATTATGCATTCACTAAATAGTACATATGTCCATACTAGCAACTGCAACCCGATATCCCACAGTCCTACAAGGGACTATCCATAGATTTCAGGAATTCATAAATTAGAATGAGAAAAAAAATTACACTTTGATTTTCAATGATGCCTAACTGAAATTTACCACCCCCTTCAATTATGCTTAACATTGTTATGAAGGATCCATAGTCTTTTTACCACACTTGAATATCAGAGGTGTCAATTATGCATCTATATATAGATATGTGTATGTTTTGTATATTATATATGTATATATTTGTGCATTTGTATATATGGATATGCATATATAAATAGTATATAATATGCAGTAATTTGATAGAATATGTGATATAACTAATCATTTATATAACATTTTAAAGTTTGGAAATAATTTATATATATATATATATATATATGTATGTATGTATGTAAAAATCTCAGTTTATCCTTTCAACAACTGTGGGACGTCGGTGCTATTATTATCTCCTTTTTATAGGTGAGGAAACTAAAGCAGACAAATTAAGTGACTTGCCCAGGATCATAATTAGTATCTGAAGATGAATTTTACCTCAGGTCTTATGGATTCCAGTTTCAACACTCTATTCTCTATATCATTTATCTTTCAGGAGAGACAGAAAAGGTTAAGAACCCCTGGAAATGTTTAGTATATCCTTGTAATATTGGCTTTTGAACAATTGTTACTATAATTAATTGTATTGACTCAGAGTTTGAGTATTGGGAGAGAGATGGTGCCATTTGTAGAATTATGGAAGAAGATCAAGTTGGAAGTAGGAGGTGCAAATGATTAGTTCATTTTTGAGGTTGGCATATTGAGTCTGAGGTATAGGTTGGACAGATAGATTGGATATGACAAATAGGGAGATGGGACGGAACTCAGGGAAGAGACAAAGCCATCTTTTCAAGAATATGTAGGTAACTTATAACCTTGCCATATTTAATATTGATTGATTAATTAATTGATGCTACTCAAAATCTGAAATAATTTGAAATGAAAGGTCTTCAAAATAACCTAGCAAGGCAACGTAGATGAGACTTTGTGCCATGATTATATTTTTTAGAACCCAAGTTCTCTTTCCCTTCCAAATTTTCAGTTTCTTGATCATCTCTCCCCATTGGTTTTAGCCTTTTTACTTTTCCAGCAAGAGTAGAGACAAGAGGATGGCAGCTGCAAGTATCATAGCTTCAGCTTCAGACATTTGGCTCCCTCATGCTCATTGTGACATTTAACAGATGTGCTACTGAAATCATCAAGTGAAATAATATGAACAAACAATTTTGAAATCATGAAGTTAGAGACCTGTATTGAACTAATAAATAAGATCAAATAAATACTAGGTGCATTTCAGAATTAGAAAAGAACTTATTTTGTAAATGATAAATTAATATGAAGGTGACATGCATGACAACAGTGATTATAACAAAACAAAAGACCTTCATATATTTTCATCATAATGATTAACTGGGTTTATTTAAATGGAGGAATGATTTCTCTGATAACTATGTAAAGACCTCTGAACCTGAAACAGGATTCCTTAGATCACATCACAGTTGCTGATGTATGAAAATGGGCAAGTCTTTTAACCTTGCTAAACCTCAGTTTTCTCATTTGCAAAATAGAAATAATAATACTTGTACAGCTTCCTTAATGGTTTGAAATTCTCCCGGTCTACTGAAGTTTGATTGATTGATGTTTGCCTTTGACCATGGGACATCAGGGAAGTAATGCCATGACATCCAAGTGAGTTGGATTTGGGTGAAAGGGGTGCTGTGCAAAGTCATCAGCCTTACTTTCTTTTCCAGAGTCATCAGGACTTGTTCATCTGTTCATTGATGATGTTTACCTAAATTAAATGAACTAATTTAAATGGATAATTTAAATTAACTAAATTAAAGGTACATTTGTTAAGTTCCTGCTGTACACTGAATTCCATGTTGGAACTTTGAGAAATAGAAATATTAGCTAACACAGCCCACTTGGGTGGACTCTGAAAAAGACTGAGGAGAAAATTAATCAATCCCATGGAGCTTAAAGTATATTATTTAAATAAGATACATGCACAAAAGATTATTTAAAAATTCTTTTCAATTAAGGAATTACTATTTTGCAAAGTACTATGCTAGGATCTGAGTAAAGAAAAATAATTAAAATAAAAATGAAATCATTCCTCCCCTCAAAGAACTTAAATTCTTTTTAAAAAAATTCTTTTTATAAGCTTCATTTTTCTGTCAATAGCAATTACATGTAAAAATAGTTTTAAATATTCATTTTGGTAAGATTTTGAGTTCCAAATTTTTTTCCCTTCCTCTCTTCCCTCCTCAAGGCAGCAAGTACTTTGATATTGGTTATACAGGTACCATTTTGTCAAACTTATCTCTATATTCGTCATGTGAAAGAAGAATCAAAACAAAAGGGGAAAACCACAAGAAAAAAAGATTTTTTAAAAAAAAGTGAAAATAGTATGTTTCAATCCACATTCAGAGTCTGTAATTGTTTCTCTGTATATGGATGGTATTTTTCCATCAAGTATTTTAGAATTGTCTGATTATTGTATTTCTGAGAAGAGCTAAGTTTCTCATAGTTGGTCATCACACAATGTGTCTGTTACTGTGTACATTGTTCAAGGATCTTAAAATCTTGTGCAGTTAATAATATGTACATATAAAAGAATGAAGTAGTTTCACATGAAAGAGAATCCCTCTTTATGAGGTTCCTACAATTAGTAAATATTGTAGGTAGGACAAGACAGTGCTACATCTTTGCTTCCACCATTCCTTTTTTGTTATCTTATTCATTCCCTATTCTAAGTCACAGAGGTGAGGAGATAAAGTGTTCACATGGGATATATAAAGACTTAATTTCCAGGTGATTAAAGATTTTACTAATTATAGCTAGTGAATCATTGATAAAAGGATTGGTCATTTGACTGTCTCTCTTAAACTAAAGATTGTTTGTGGTAGTTTCTTGATGCTTATATGCCCTTGGAAGAAAGGGTATTCTGAACAGGTGGCAATCAGCTCTGATTGATTAGAAATTAATGAGAAGATTCAATATTATAATATTTGAATTTGATTATGTCACAAAAAGAGTCTGTAGATGTAGGTTTGAATAAAACCGGACAGTTTAAAATATTAGGCTCCAGGCTAGAGATTTTTAAATTCTATTCTAAAGTCAATACAAAATCACAAAAAAATGAATAGAAGAACATTCTGGCCTCATCTCTCATTTAAGATTATTTTAAGAATTCTCTGGAGGATAGCAAAAAAAGAAAGATTAGAACTAGACAGACTAATCAGGAGACAATTGTGATGCTTAAGTCAAGAGCTGATGAAAACAGGAACCAGAAAACTGACTGAGTAAAGACAGATTCAAGAGTTCTTCATTGATTTGGAACTCAGATATCATCTAGTCCAACTTCCGATTCTTCGAGATGACAGAATTAGTACCCAGAGTGGGGCGGAGAGTATTTCACTTAAGGTCACCCAGCTAACAAGTGGCAAAGCTGAGATTTGAATCTAGGTTTCCTTTGTGTCACACAGATTAAATAAGACTTGGCAATAGATTGGTTATAGGGGTTGGGACAAGGGAAGAAGACCAAGTGAGTGTAAGGTTGAAAATCTGAGGGACTGGAAGAAGAAAAGAATCAGGTGTAGCTTTAGTGGGAAGATAATTTATTGTGCATATATTGAGTTTGAAATGACTAGATGTCTGTGTAGAAATGTTTGCAGGAAGATGGTGAGATAGTGCTTTAGTTCAGGATAGAGATGAATGCTCAATATGTAGGAATAGAAATAATAATTGAAACCATTGAAGTTGAAAAAATCATTGAGAGTCTAGATCTGGAAAGGAGAAAAGAAGACCCAGTATATACTTAGGGACAATAAGTATACAATAATACATGAATTTATATATGTAATATGTTTAATATTAATATGAGGTAGTATTAGTATTATTAATGATAATCATTGTTATAACAATACATTGTGATCATTATAATTATGTCATATGTGAATGTGTGAATATAATTTACATATAAATTTATATTTGTGATAGTAAATGACAATAATAATAGTACTATCTCATATTTACACTATATAATACAGACAGATTTGCATATTATTACATATATAATATCCCTAAGTATATTTGTTATTTGTTTTAAAAACATTATAATAAGCTGATTACTGATTAGTTTACAGCATGAAGTTTTTTTATTATTATAAATAATTCCTATAAACAGAAAGTTTTGAAATGTTCATAGTATCCTAATGTCCATAAAATAAATTTTGAAATGCCTATACTATTTGTTCATCAAAATAATAAAATGAACTTATAAGCAGAAAATATATGGTATTTTTTTGAAAGAATCTAATTCCCTTGAGTCTGTTCCTAAGTGTAACAGCATTATTCCATTTATGTAAACATTTGAATACAATATCTATCATAAAATAGGTATTCCTCTTTATTCTATTGAAAAAATGTACTGCTCAAAAGTTAAATGTAAAAACACAATGTACATAATTGTATTAAATATAATACTTATATTTCTATTAAAAATTAAATGTAAAAGCAACATTATATATTTATATACACATAGATATGTATTGTAAACACATATATATGAGTATGTGTGTATGTATTCCAGATCCATGCCACACTGTAAGCTAGAATGAATTTTTCCTCATCTCCCCTCACCTGTACCTTTAGTTCCCCACACTCTCCTCTTTGTCTGCATAGATACAACCTGTCAAATGTAACCTCTTCCTTGTAACCTTCTCTAATGAATCTTATATTCTCAACTCAGTCCCAGGAAGAACTAAACTCATATTTATTCGAATGTTTGAGTTCCTTTTCCTCCTGCCTTTTTTATTTTATTCTTACGTTCTATTTTGTATTCTAATTGTGTACAATGCTTTCCACCCCTAGTTCCACCCCAATGTATTATCTTTTAAAAACCTGGAGTTCAGTACCATGTTTAATTTATTTTTGTATTTTCCTGAACTCAGTGTTTTCACATAGTAGGTGTTGAATAAATATCTCTTGAATGAAAGAAATATTACACACACACACACACACACACACACACACACACACACATCAATCCATGTGATGGGAGTACATTTTACACATTGTATTTGTTCATTTGCTGAGAGTTTCTGAGAGTTTTTAAATAAAGCATTATTCTAAGCACTGTAGGGATGAAAGCCTCCAAGAATCTGATGATCTAGTAGGATTAACAAAATATATACAAAAATAAACATAATTAAAGGCATAAATTCCATAAGGAAGGTGCAAAGTACTATAAATTGAGACTAGCATGGTGAAGGCTCTGAAGATCTCTTCAGATGAGGAGCAGTTGAAAGAACTGGAGATTTATATGCAAAGGAGATAAAAGGTTTAGCAAGAGTCAAGATAGCTCCCTTCAAATATTGGAAAGGCTGTCATGCATTAGATTTGTTTTCCCTGGTTCCAGAGGTAGAACTAGGAGCAAGGAAATAAGATGACAAGAGATAGAGACTTGAAGTAAGAACAAACTTCCTACAAATGAACTTCTTCAGAAGGTGTTGAGTTCCACTTGATTCACAAGATCAGAGATCCACAGAAAGTGGATAATCATGTGTCAGTGATGTTGTCGAGAATGCCTGTTCAGATATGATTTGGATCACATAGTAAAGAATCTCAGAAATGGGAATAGCATGCACTTTATTTTGACTGGAATATTGAATACATTTTAGGTAAAGTTGGGATGTGAGACTGCAAAAGCATATTGAAGACCTTTCAATATCTGTATAAGAGTTTTTTTAAACTTTGTTTAAGAATGTCATAATTGGGTGGCTAGGTGGCATAGTGGATAAAGCACTGGCCTTGGAGTCAGGAGTACCTGGGTTCAAATCCAGTCGCAGACACTTAATAATTACATAGCTGTGTGGCCTGGGGCAAGCCACTTAACCCCATTTGCCTTGCAGAAACCTAAAACAAAACAAAACAAAAGAATGTCATAATTTACAGCTTTATGTGACCATAAGTAAAATCTGCAAGTATCACCTAAATTAGCAATTGAATAAATGTAGATTTTTTTAATAAAAAATAAATGCAAAAGTCTCAAAATCTTCTTGAAATATTCCCAGGCTATGTAGATATTTTAAATCATACATTGAAAATATTTTAAAAATCACTTAAAGGTATAAATATTTTGAATCTCAGTAGTCATTTTCCTTTCATGCAATATATAAAAAAGTGTTTTTAGACAAATTTTCCTTTTTTAAATTGAGAAACAAAAAAAATCTCCATAGCCTTAAAACCTTATTTAATATATATAATTCTACAGAAAATTTCATAGTTCAATTTTGAAGCTTTAGAAAACAATTTGGCAACTATTTCTTACTCTTGTATTGAAATGTATCAGGCATTGTCACATGCCTCAAAGGTTTGAATTAGATAAAGGTAATCATATGTAGATTCTGTTCACAAAGTGGTCATGTATAAAAAAGATTAAATTTTCAGAAGTAACATTCAAATAGCTGCAGAGAATCAGTATAGAGTATTTGGAAAAGATTTTTACATGCCTCAAATTTTAAAAAAATTAGAACATAATTAGCTAATTAATAGGTATGTGATAATTAAAAGGGATAATATATCAAAGATTCAATAAAATTTGATCTAATCAAAAATTAAATGCTAAGTTCCTTTGAACAATAAAATCAAATATCACAAGATTAATGTAATAAATTTCTTTTATGTATAAAATGTGCTATTTCTATTCATCTTTAGAATTGCTGGACACATTTAATCCAATTCAGTTGCTAATTTTTTATTTCCATTTAGAAACCTCTCACCTGCCTTTTTTAATGTTGATCATAAGAAAGAGTTCCTTCATTTCAGTTGTAATGATTTGTAGGAGTGTAAGTAATAGCCTTCTGTTAGCAATATTTATTTTTGTTTACCATTTGACAACATTGATCCTACATTCATATTACAGATGAAAAGCTTTATTTATCACCTAATAAACTTGGAATTTCTTCCAATTTAACTAGTCATTTTAATGTCTACTATGTTATGCACAGAAACATTTGGTCTGTTAATTTGCTTAACAAATAGTATCAGAAAATCCAAAAAATATACTGAGGAAAGCTAAGAAAATTTTAGAAGTAGCCCAGCTGTCCTGAAAGCTTCTATTACTTGGGTGCTTAGAAAAGTCATTCACTTTTTTAGAACACTAAGGAATATCTTAGTGACCTTATTCAATATTTCTATAAAGAGCCACCAAATTGGATGTCAGCATGGCTAATTCAATCATTCTTGCCCTCTTTATGATCAATAACAATCAAGAACATTGAAGCAATTATTTGGCTACATGCACTGATTATTATGAGTAGTGTGAGCTGATTGTCCAAATAAGTATCTATTCATCTTGCCCATATAGGCTGTGCCTCCTTTATAAGTCTCGGATACTAAGAGAAAGTAGAGAATAGGATTAGGTTCATGAGATAAGGTTAACAGAGTGTAACATATTTATATGAAAGTCTTATAAACAACAAATGAAGTGCATTTAAAAAGTTTCATCATGAACCATGTCATTTATCTATTGCTCTTAAATATTAACTCCACTGATTTTTCTTTTCTTTTTCTTTCTGCTACTTGTCCCAGTTAAACAGGTGTGTTATTTGCCAGGGTGCTAAATTGGGAGAAAAGACCTTCAGGGTAACCCTCAATTCATGGTTGACTTTCACTTCTAATGCAAAAATTAAGTACATAAATATGTGTCTACATATTTTATATATATATATATATACATATATATATATATCCATTATACATTTCTAAAGTAGATATAATGTTTTAAATATCTAATTATGTTGAAAATAATTACATTAATTCAGTATAATCTCCCCAAAGTCTAAGGATTGTTTTCTTTTAGTCATTCTATCCTGCAGGATAGCATAGTGACTTTTACCTAGGAGGTAGGTACTAAAATGTTTAGCTAATTGAATAGATGCTTCTCTTTAAAAAAAGTATTAGAGACACTAATAGGGATAAATGTAGAAAAAATGTGGGGTGTTTTCATTTTTCCCCAAAAAATTCTTCTCTTGATAATTGCACAAGGCATCTCAACCTTCAGAGAGCCTGCTTCCTCTGATATTTTTGAAGCTGTTAATGTCTATACCATGCATTGACAAAACACTTGCTATTATGTATATGTGAGTGTGTATTATATATGGTTGAATACATATAAACACATATCTCTGAATTATCACTGTATTGTTACCTTTAAGTAAATCATGAGCCTCTTTAGGGCATCAATTCTTTTCACATGAGGACATCACAGTATCTGTCATGTTGGCAGATGTTCTATAAAAATATATTCATAATAGAGGTGGGAGGAGAGGTACTTAGAATTCAAGCTATTTGATAATATTATGATGTAGCAGGCTAAATTTCATGGCTTTAAGATTAGTATTGAAATTTTTCACTAGATTCCTGTTACAGGTGCTTAATTATAATTGCTAATGTTGATTGTAATTTATAGGTGCCGCATATTTTAAATTTTGATGCCTTTTGTTCTAGATTGTATACTTGTATGTGTTTATAAAAAGGATATAAGACAATCCAAACAATTCCTCATGTGTCTGGTCATTATACATGAATAAAACTCTGTCTCATAAGAGAATTAACCCTTATATGAAATAATTGTCATTTGTTTTGCTATAATTATTATGGTCAACTCATGCAATTGCTAAATATAATTAGCAAAAGAAAATCAAGGAATTCTTTAAAACAAAACATTTAAAAATAGCTTGGTTGGTTAAGTAATGTCGATGATAATTTCTTTCTATGACTTAAGTTCATACACTTTTAGTTATAAAGTTGGGAAGGTGCCTTAGAAACCAGTGTGTTCAATTCTCTCATTTTACAGATGAGGAAACTATATAATGTAGTGATTAAATGATTTGAAACCCAGTCTTCTATCTATATTGTCTTGTAGCTGCTTCTTTGTTTACTCCTGAATGATGTGGTCTATATTTTAATTTAGTCTTCATGATATCATTTTTTAGTACTTCAGTGAGATGAATAGATTTTATCATCTGTGATCTTTAAATGTCTTATAAAGTCATGGGAATATACTAACATATTCACCAACTGCATAGTCCTTTTCCAAAATCTCTCCTGGCAAAGGAGATAGTCTAA
This sequence comes from Macrotis lagotis, assembly GCF_037893015.1. Classification (NCBI taxonomy): domain Eukaryota; kingdom Metazoa; phylum Chordata; class Mammalia; order Peramelemorphia; family Peramelidae; genus Macrotis; species Macrotis lagotis. The sequence continues at coordinate 129,747,843 of NC_133662.1, read as the reverse complement.
TTAATCTATGGAATCCTTTTAGGGTTGAATAAAGGAATAAATAAAAAATTTTAAACATTTCTTATGTGTCAATAATTCTGCTGATTATTTGAGATGCAAATGCAGAAGTGAAAGACTTCCTGACCTTGTGGACATATGATTAGGGAAGAATGTTATGTGATGGCAAGCTATATATATATATATATATACATATATATATACATATATATGTATATATATATATATATATACTGCCATTACATAACATTTTTAGAGCCTTTTATGAATATGAATTGTAATGTTGATAGTGTGCCAGACATTTTTTATTTTAGTATCACCAGAGTGACCATCATAAAAGTTTGTTCATCTAGAAACATGGAATAGAATTTTTCTGAAAATATATTTACAAGCTGCCAAGGGCCCCTGTGAACCCTGATGAAGGATTGGGCAAGCAGCCACCATCCACCCTTCTTGATTACAATGTAACATCAAACCATCAAGAACTCCAGCATAGCAGTAGGAGAAAGGCAAGGTCCACTTGCACAACACTAAGTTGGCACCCTGGCACACAAAGCTTGGGACAGTGCTCCCTCTATCCCAGGAACAAAGTTTATCATTAAAAGTAACAAAATAGGTTGGAAAATTAGTAAAGAAAAAATGACCATAGAAAGTTGTAATGATGACAGGAAGATGAAAGCACAAATTCATAAGAGGACAATAATGTCAAAATGTTTGCTTGAAAAGCCTGAAGAAAAAATGGAAATTGATCTCAGGCCCCCAAAAGATGCTCTGTAAGGACTCAAAAAGGATTTCAAAAAATGAAATAAAAGAAGGTAAAGAAAAAATAATTGAGGAAAAATGAGGAATGCAAGAGAGGCATGTAAAAAATAGTAAACAGCTTGATAAAGGAAGCATAAAAAATGGAAAAGGACATACAAAAATTTACTGAAGAAAACAACTCCTTAAAAAGTAGAATTGACCAAATAGAAAAGGAGAATTAAAAAAGCTTAAATGAAGAACAAACTTCTTAAAAATTAGAATTGTATCAATGAAAGCTATGGTGTACATAAACATCAAGAATCAATTCAAAAAAAGCAAAAGAATAAAAAAATAGAAAAAAATGGAAATCAACTGATTTGGAAAATAGATTCAGGAGAGATAATTTAAGAATTATTAGATTGTCTGAAAGTTATGATTCCAAAAGGATCTGAACATCATACTTTAAGAAATTATCAAGGAAAACTGCATTGATATTCTAGAACTAAAAGGTAAAATAGACATTGAAAGAAATCCTAAAGTGAAAACTCCCTGGAATATCATAGCAAAATTCCAGAACTTCCAGGTCAAGGAAAAAATATTATAAGAAAGAAATTGTGGAACCACAATCAGGATTATTCAAAATTATCCAAGATCAGAGAACATGGAATATAATATGGAAGGCACAGGATCTAGGATTAAAACCAAGAATCATCTATCCAATGAAACTGAACATAATCCTTCAGGGAAAAAAAATTGTCATTCAGTTAATAAAGGACTTCCAAGTATTTCTAATGAATACTTGAACTTGAGATGCATATAAAGTTAAAAGGAAAGAGAAAAATAAAGAATGTAGGCTAAACTATTTGAATCTCTATGTGAGAAGATAATATTTGTAATTCTTAAGAACTGTATGTCTACTATTATCTTTAATTTTAAAAAAGTTATCTTATGTAATTTTGCAATCTCTTATATTTTATTTTTTCCTTAGGGATATGGTTTTTCTCTCTCAACACATTCAATTTTGATGAATGTATAACATGGAAACAATGTAAAGACTATCAGACTGCCTTCTCTGGAGGATTGGAGGAGGGAAGCGAGTTTGGGGAAAAACTGTAAAATTCAAAAAACAATAAAAAAAAGAAAAACATATTTTTACCAAAAAAGGAAAAAGGGAATTGTATGTCTATTAGGGAAATAAAAAAGAGTATACATCAACAGAGGGCATGGGTACAAGATGACTGATGGGTTAATATTCTCCCCCCCCCCAAAAAAAAGGGACAAGAGAGGATTACAATGGAAGCAGAAAGAAGGGAGAAGTAGAATGTGATAAATTATCTCACATTAAAGACCTGTTACCAAGGAGGAGAAAGGAGAGGGTAGAGGGCATTGCTTGAAACTTACTCTCATTTGGATTGACTCTAAGGGAATAAGATAGACAATCAGTTGGGTTTTGAAATCTACCTTAATCTATTGGGAAGTAAGAGAAGGTATTAAAAAAAAAGAAAGAGAGGGAATGGACAGAAGGGAGGGTAACTTGGAAGAGGCAGTGGTCAGAAGAAAGCTATTTACCTATTTACCACTTTTATGGCAATCAAAGATAAGATATGAGCCATCTGAATTTACTGAAACTAAATGTGATGGTCCTTTTGGTACCAGAGAAAATTTATCCCTTTGAAAGTTTACCCATTTTTTCTATTTTTGCAGTAATAATGTTTACAATATAAACATTTACTATAATCCCAAATTATTTAAGCCTCATGAAAAAAATATTGCAAATCTATTTTATTTATAGCAAAATTTAAACTTATTACATGTTTTGAAAACAAAATAATAATCACATTTATATGTAGCATGATGAAGTTTACAAAGAAATTTTCTCTTAATAAAAATATGAGAGTTTGCAAAAAGGATCATCATCCACATTTTATAGATGAGTAATCTCACATTCGATAATATTGTTACCTATTGAGAGTTATATTGTTAGTAAATGTTGCAACCAGAATTAAAAGATAGTGTTATTTCTAGGTTACCACCTTTTAACTTTTGTTATGTTATTGCTTATTTCTTATCCAATTACTTTTTCTACAAAATTTTATAAATATTTCTTTCAAAGGTTGTTCAAAAATCTCTGCATTTTTTCCTCCACAGATACAATGATTGAATTGTAAAAGTCCTTAGAGTTGTGATTAGGATCAGTTTTGTCAAGACTTTACTTAGGAATATAAATGCTTTGCTTTTGACATGGCTTTGGCTCCAGTTACTTGGAAATGTTCCAAGCTCAAACATCTGCAAGGCAAGTTTGCAAGGGGAAAAATTGGTTGATTAGGGTCAGATTGAGAAAAACAGGTGAAGTGTGCTGCTATTTGCATTCAGTAAAACTGCTGGTAATGCTTCTCAGAGTAGCAAAAAGCAGCCTTTGAACAGGAGCATGGGCAGAGCAACTGGGAAATGCTATAAGGGGACTACTAAATAGAAAAAAATGCTTCTATTAAAGTGAATAGACTTAGGTTTTTGAATTTTAGCATTCTCTTTAAATCTCTTTAAAGCTATTTATATAAATGCAAAGAGGTGATGACTTCAGGAAAATGACAGCATGGAAGTCTAGGTAAAGGACCCACACCACTGAGCTAATTTTGAAAAAAATTCATAACCATTCAGATGCAAATTAGAGAAGTGCCAGCTACTTCTTGCTATAGCAAAGACAATCAGTGTCATAAAATGCTTATAAATTGGATAGTTAGATTTTAATAAATTTAAAAGCTGTAAAATACCCAACATCTGTTAGCACTGAATATATTCAAAGGAGTTCAGATTTGTTTTAGAACTTGATGAATTGCATGAGTTTTCAAATCCATCCCCTTGCTTTCTGCATTCTTCATCCTGAAGAAGTAGGAAAAGTCATGGCATACTTATGTCCCACCATAGTATTATGATGATATTGAAGATATTTGGCATCTGTATGTGGCACAGGGTATAGTTTGAGAAATTCTAGATCAACCCAAGAAAAAGCCCATTTAAAAAAATTCTAATGACATAATGACCTATGTGCATGCTTGTATTCTTATGTATATTCAAGACAGAAAAGATGGCATGCCTTACATGTTCAGAACCTCTTTCATTTTTCCTAGAATTTCTTGAATTAAAATCCCATTGGAGTTATAAAATGCAGGCCAAGATGGCAGAGAGAAAACAGACACAGTTAAACACCCAAATCTTCCTCTCATCAGACTTGGCTTAAAGTTAACTTACACATGCATTCAGTTAACTTAAAAAACATCTTACTTTTCAAGTATTAAAAGGGGAAAAGGGGAGGGGGAGTCAGAGACAGGAAGGGGGAGAACAAGTGTAACTAACAGAAGGAAGGAAAGGGAAAAAGGGAAAGGGGAAAGAAAGGGGCAAATACACTGAAGGGGGTGATATTCAGAAACAAAATACTGGGAAATATGGATAAAGTGGAAAAAAGGAGGAAAATACAAACAGAGGGAAGATAGCATGGAGGGCAAAAAAAAGGTTAGTAAATATAACTTTGAATGTGAATGGGATAAACTCTCCCTTAAAACATAAGCAAATAACAGAGTGTATTAAAAAACAGAATCCTACAATATGCTGCTTACAAGAAGCTCATTTGAAGGAGAAAAATACATATAGAGTAAAGGTAAAAGGTTGGAGCAAAATATATAATACTTCAGCTGAAGTGAAAAAAGCAGGGCTAGCAATCCTTATCTCAGAGAAAGCAGCTGCAAAAATAGATAGCTTTAAAAGAGATAAGGAAGGAAAGCGTATCCTCCTAAAAAGTTCCATAAAGTGATTTCTTTTTTTTTAGTTTTTTTTTTGCAAGGCAATGGGGTTAAATGGCTTGCCCAAGGCCACACAGCTAGGTAATTATTAAGTGTCTGAGGCTGGATTTGAACTCAGGTACTCCTGACTCCAAGGCCGGTGCTTTATCCACTACGCCACCTAGCCGCCCCATAAAGTGATTTCAATACTGAATATGTATGCACCCAATGGAATAGCATCCAAATTCTTAGAGGAAAAGCTGAAAGAACTACAAGGAAGACAAAGTCCGCAAAACTCTACTAGTGGGAGACCTCAACCTCCCACTCTCAGTTTTAGATAAATTGAATCATAAAATAAACAAGAGAGAAGTTAAGAAGGTAAATGTATTGTTAGAAAAACTAGATAGGGTAGACTTATGGAGGAAACTGAATGGGGGGTTAGAAAGGAATATACCTTTTTCTCTGTAGTACATGGCACTTTTACAAAAATTGACCATGTACTAAGGCATAAAAACCTTATGATCAACTGCAGAAAGGCAGAAATCGTGAATACATCTTTCTCAGATCACAATGCAATAAAACTCATATGTAATATTGGGCCAGGGAGATATGGACCCAGAACCAATTGGAAACTGAATAACCTCATTCTAAAGAATGAGTGGATCAAGCAGCAAATTATAGAAAGAATTATTTCATCCTAGATAATGACAATAATGAAACAACATGCCAAAACCTATGAGATACACTGAAAGCAGCTGTCAGGGGATTATTATATCTTTAAATGCTTACATGAATAAAATAGAGAAAGTGGAAATCAATGAAGTAATTATGCAACTAAAAAAATTAGAGAAAGAACAAATTAAAACCCCCCAATTAAATACCAAATTAGAAATTCTAAAAATTAAAGGAGAAATTAATAAAATTGAAAGCAAATAAAACTATTGAATTAATAAAACCAAGAGTCAGTTTTATGAAAAAGCCAATAAAATTGATAAACCTCTAGTCAATTTGATTTAAAAAAAAGAAAGAAGACCAAATTGCTAGTATCATAAATGGAGTTATAAAATGCAACCAAAGGAAATGAAAACCTTAAAAGATCGTATTAGTTTTCCTAATATATGCTGTTCTATTGGATTGGATTTTGTCTTGGTCCATCATAGAAATCTGTAGAAACCTATAGAAAACACTTACTACAGCAAATATATATGTGTTTATTTAGATCACTTACCAAACAGATTTACAAAATTCTAAAAATTTTGGATTTGGAAGGAACCTTAGAAATCACATGGCACAGTGGATAGAGCACCAGTCCTGGAGTCAGGAATGCCTGAGTTCAAATCCAGCCTCAGACACTTAATAATTACCTAGCTGTGTGGCCTTGGGCAAGCCACTTAACCCCATTGCCTTACATTTAAAAAAAACTAAAAAAAGAAAGAAAGAAAGAAAGAAAGAAAGAAAGAAAAAGAAAGAAAGAATCTAATGTAACCCTGTTATTTTACAGAAGAAGTGAAATTAAGGAAAGCAATTGCTCAACTTAAGTATAATGGTGAAATAAATAGTTGTGTAGAGCCTTATTTAGAATGTTTTTCTCGTATCCTCCTTTTTTTTTTGTTTAATTCAGTTGTTTTCCAATTTTTTGTGACCCTATTTATGATTTTCTTGACAGAGATACTAGAGTAGTTTGTCATTTCTTTTTCCAACACTTCACAGAAAACTGAGTCACAAAGTTAAGTGACTTGCCTAGGATCACACAGCTAGCATGCATCTGAGGCCAAATTTGAACTCAGGATAATGAGTTCACCCTAGGTGCCACCTAATTGTCCTGCTTTCCCTTTTTATACTCTATTTTATAATTGGCTTTATACTGGAAAGATCTGGGTTCAAACCCTGTTATCTAGATTTACTATATAAGTGACCTTGAACCCTGAACTTCTGGGCTTCAATGTTTTGCTTTCTAATATGAAATATTTTCCAACTGGCTTGAGTCCACTGACATATTTTGACACAATTATTTTAACCTTTATGTCAGAACTATTATGAAAAGCAATTACTAGCCAGGGTCATTTTTTGTATTATTTTGCTTAAGAAGCAAATGTATTTTTAAGTTATATAGCAATTTAGGGAGTCCCTTAAAATCATAATTCTTCACTAAAGTTTGGCATATTCTACATGAAAACTTGCAGCTAAACTGTTAAAATGAGACTTTACCATATTTATTTCTTTGAAAATCTGACACTGATAATTTACTTTAGAAATAAATTTAACTCCTTTAAAAACTGAGTTATTTAAGTAAATAAAAGCATATTTCTATTCAAAATATCTGTCATAAAGGTACAATGGGAAATAGGAAAAAGAAATCCTTTAGACTGAAGATTCAATTAAAAAAAACCAGTTGTTTCATGAGTTTCAATCTTTCTTAATATGTGACTATACAAACCAAAAAAAAGTAGTATATAAGGGACTTTAAGGAAAAACACCAAAGGATATGGATTTTATATAGGAGACATGTTTGGTTACATTGACCAACTTCATCAAATTCAGTAACTTCTTCCCTTTGACCTAAAGAAAGATTTCAAACCCAAACCCATGCATATACTTCCTGATGATTAATTTTTTATAAATCCATTTATTCAAAAATAATAATTCAGAACTTGGCTGTACTATTATTTAACTATGTTTAATATTTAAGTATAGTGTTCAAACACTTACTAGGTGATGAGAGTTTAGTTAGGGCATGCTTTTTTTTTTCATGGAGTTTGCAGCCACAAAAAAGTGAGAGGCACCAAATAATCATTGATAACACTAAATTCAGTATTGAATGACGAGTGACATTTAAAGTAGAAAAGGAAGTAACAAAGAAAGTCTAAAGGAAGTCTTAAGATAGGGAAGGTCAGGGAAACTATGGAAGAGACATTTGAGTCAGTCTTTAGCCAGGGTGTCCAACCTTTTAGATTCTCTGTGATCTATTGTCCAACAAAAATCAGTCAAGGACTGCGTACAGATTTCAATATCTATTCATGAATACCATTTAACCCATACTACCAAGAGCTCAATAACAAATGCCATAATATAGCAACTAATATCTCTGAAACTCACAGAATATTTTTACATAGGTAATGGATGGTCCTTTTAAGATTTCTTTTTAAAAAAGAACACATCTCTCTCTCTCTCTCTCTCTCTCTCTCTCTCTCTCTCTCTCTCTCTCTCTCTCTCTCTCTCTCTCTCTCTCTCCCTCCTCTAAAATTTTTTCTTAGGTCTGGAAGTACATGTGAGACTGTTTGGAATTACCAAAGTTTTAAAGAGTTCTGCTTACCCTAAAGGCAGAGACTAAATGATTTCACTATATTGTGTGGTGGCAAAGTGTTGTGGCAAAAACTTTTTGATTAAAACAGACAGCAGAAAATAAAAAAGTTGTAGTCAAAGTTAATTTGGGAATACAATAATTGTATAAATTTTAAAGAAGACTAAAGGGGACATTTTTGATTCAAAGAATTTTTTTAACAATCAGATTTTGAATTAACTATTTTAAAATAACAATGTTTATGTGTTCTTACCATGACTGTATTGCTGCATAGCAACAATGAGATTGTTTCATTCAATAACTAAATTTATAGCTATATTTAAGCTAAGCATATTTAAATTTATAACTAAATTTAAAAGATTCAATGAATTTTCTTTAAATAACTTTGCCTGTTTACATACAAATGTTTTGCTATACAAAAATATGATGATTCTAAAAGTTATCTCTTATATAATCAAAGTTGTGTTAAAGGAAGATTAAATTAGGATCATATTTAAAATGAGAAGAGAAATTGAATATTTGGGGAAATAGTATTATTAAAATAAGGTCTCTTGACCTCAAAATAGCATCTATTGAAAATGATGATGAAGAGATAACTCGTAGAAAACTTTCTTAGAGAATCTAAGAACTTGTAAAACTTGTTCAACATATCAGATGGTATTAATAAAGATATCAGAATAGTCGAATATACTTTGAGATTTTAAAAAGGGATCTGTGTTCACATTACTTTAAATGTTAACTTTAAAATAGCTAGTTGGCATAGTCATTCAAATGTTGGATTTTAGAGTTGGGACCTGAGTTAGAAATCTGATTTAAATAGTTGTGAGCTAAACTTCTGAAAGTCAAGATGTTGGCATAAACAGTAAATTTCTACACTCTCCCATATTCACTTCCAAATAACCATAAAATCATGCCACAAAACAAATCCTGGAAAAACAGAATCAGCAAAAAAAAAATGAGGTAAAACAATCTTTGAACCCAAGAAACTGGGAAGATTGACAGGAAAGTTCTATCTCATTCAGGTAAAAGTGAAGCACAGTCCAAGTTAGGAAGTATCTCAGCAAGTGAGTTTCAAGCCCCACTTTAGCCAACCAGCAGGAGATTCTGAGTTTCAATGCAGTAGAGTAGGGAAACGCCAACAGAAGGACCCCCTTATGTGCTTCAGCATAGCCAGGGAAACAGTCAGATTCCAGTTCTGAGAACCAACATGTGTTTCAGTGGAACCCAGGACAAACAGGTAGACACCAACTTATGGGTACCTAGGCAAATAAGCAGAATCTATCATCAGTTCCCACCACAATGCATCAGTATAGCCCTGGTTAAATAGGCAGCTACCAGCAGCCAGACCAACATATACTTTTAGTATATCCCTAAGGAAATGAAAAAACACCCCATCAGCCTCAGCACACACGAATACCTCCATCAGGAACCCAGCTCAGCAGCAGTTAAACTGCCAAACTCTGTGACCTGCATCAGCACCAGCCACCTCCTGCTCCACACTCTTAGCATGGTATGAGGCATTACAGTCCCCTGTGGGTCTCAGGGCAAAATCAATACAGCACCAAGTAAACAACCATGACCTACGGAATCTGACACAAGAAGTCTGATAGAGTGTCCCTTCAACTCTAGAACCAGAGCTCAAATTTAAAAGAAAGGAAAAAGACCAAAAAAGATGATTTTAAAAAAGCATAGAAAGCTATTAGATCTAGGACAACAGGGAAGAGAACAATAATGCACACTTGAGTAAAATCTCAAAGAGAAGTCCAAGTCCAGAAAGTTTAATGGAAGAGTACAAAAAGGAGTTTGAAAATCATATAAGAGAGGTAAAAGAAAAATTGGGAAAAGAAATGAGTGATGTAAGAGAATTATAAACAAAAGAATCAATAGCTTGGAAAAAGAAAACAACTGCTTAAAAAGTAGAATCGGTCAAATGGAGAAGGACATAAAAAAAATCCACTGAAGAAAACAATTCCTTAAAAAATAAAATTGACCAAATAGAAAAGAAAGTAAAAGAGAAAATTGAGGAAAATAGCAACTTTAAAGTTAGAATTGAGCAAGTAGAAACTAATGCCTTTATGAGACATCAAGAATCAATCACATGAAAAAAAATGAAAAAATGTAAAATATCTCTTGAGAAAAACAACTAACCTGGGAAAGAGATTCATAAGAGACAATATCAGAGTCACTGGACTCCCTGAAGACCATTATCAAAAGGAGAACCTGGACAATAACTTTCAAGAAATTATTAAAGAGGGGCAGCTAAGTGGTACAGTGGAAAGAAGCACAATCCTGGAGTCAGGAGGACCTGAGTTTAAATCCATCATCTTAATAATTACTAATCTGTGTGACCTTGGCCAAGTCTCTTAACTCCATTGTCTTGCAAAAAAAAAGCAAAAAAAAGGGGGGGGGAAGAAATTATTAAGGAAAATTGCCCTTATCTCCTGGAAGCAGAGTGCAAAATAAACATTGAAATATCAAACCAATCAGCTCAATACAGAGATCCCAAAATAAAAACTCCAAGGAACATTATAACTAAATTTCAGAAATATCAGATCAAGGAAAAAAATACTGCAAAGGGACCAGAAAGAAACAATTCAAATGTTGCAAAATCACAATTGTGATGACACAGGATTTAGGAGCTGCAACATTAGAATATTGGAGGGTGTGGAAGATGGTATTCTAGAAGGTAAAGGAGCTAGGATTACAATCTACCATCACTTACCTTGTGAAATTAAGATAATACATCAAAGAAAAAAGACATCATTCAAAGAAATAGGATTTAAAATTTAATAAGAACACCAAAATTAAATCAGAAAAGAGGGAAAAGTAAACATTAAGTATTCAATTCAGCTAAACTATTTAAATTCCTATGTGGGGAGATTATGCCTATAATTATTTTTTAAATTTTATTTATTTATTTCATCCATATGTACATGTATATTTTTAAGTTAAAAAAATCTCCTTGCACCCTCTCTTCCCACCCTCCTCCCCTCGCTGACGAACAGTAAGGTTAGTATTATATATAAATATTTTTTATAAACAGGTTTACAGAGTAATCATTTTTGGTATAAAGAATTAGAATTAAGGAAAAGAGATACATAATAGATTATTTTTATAAAGTATTCGTCAGATTCTGAAGGGCTGCTTTTGTTTTTCTTTTTGTTTTATTTTGTTTTTCTTCCTCTGGACAGGAATAACATTATTCATAGCTGGTCTAACATGTTTGTCCTAGCAATGCCTATAATTCTTAAAATTAATATCACTAATAGTACAGGAAGAAGACATATACATTTAACAGATGGCATGAGTATTAAGTGAGTTTGAGGAATGACATAAAAAATAATTAAAGCATGAGAGAGAGAAGTACATTGGGTGCAGAAGGAAGGGGGACATAGAATTTAATAAATTATTTCACATGAAAAGGCACAAAAGACCATTACAGGGGAGGAGAAAATGAGAGGGTAGGTGATAGGCATTACTTGAACCTTATTCTCATCAGTACTGGCTCAAAGAGGGAATAATATGAACAATCAATTGAATATAGAAATCTATTTTACTTAACAGGGAAGTAAAAGGGGAGATTAAGTAAAGGATGGGGGAAGGGACTGACAGAAAGGAGAACAGATCAGGGGAAGTGACAGACAAAAGCAAAACACTGGTGAGGAGAGAAAAGGTGAAAGGACAGAGAGAGAACAAATAGGAAGAGGAAAAGGATTAAAGGAAATATGCAGGTAGTAAACATAATTGAATGGGAATGGGAAAAACTCCCCCATAAAATGGAAGTAAATAACAGAATGGATCAACAACTAGAGTTCTACAATATGCTGTTTGCAAGTGACACACTCAAAGCAGAGAGAGAGACACACACAGTATATAAAGGTAAGGACCTGGAACAGAATCTATTATACTTCAGCTGAATCAAATAAAGAAAGAAAGAAAGAAGCAAGGGCAACAATGTTGATCTCAAAGTAAAAGCAAAAGAGACCTAATTAAAAAAGGAAGAAATAAAACTCCATCTTACTAAAAGGCACCATAGACAATAAAGCAATATAAATGCACTAACTGATACAGCATCTAGATTCTTAAAGAATTACAAGAAAAAATAGAGCAAAATTATACTCACAAGGTACCTAAACCATTCCCTCTCAGAACTTGATAAATCCAAGAAAAAAAAAAAAACAAGAAAAAAACTAAGAAAGTAAATAGAAAGGGCAGCTAGGTGGCATAGTGGATAAAGCACTGGCCCTGGAGTCAGGAGTACCTGGGTTCAAGTCCAGTCTCAGACTTAATAATTACCTAGCCATGTGGCCTTGGGCAAGCCACTTAACTCCATTTGCCTTGAAAAAAAAAAGAAAGTAAATACAATATTAGAAAAGTTATAACATATTTGGAAAAAATTGAATTTGGATAGAAAGGAATATACCTTTTTTCTCAGTAACTCATGACATCTCTACAAAAATTTACTATGTAATAGGGCATAAAAAAATCTCAAAATCAAATGCAGAAAAGCAGAAACCATAAATATATTCTCTTCAGATCATAATACAACAGAAATTATATTCTGCAAAGGGCAATGGAAAATAGATTAAGAATTAATTGGGCCATTAGTGAAATCCCTTAAAAAAAATCCCCAGGGCCTGATGGATTCACAAGTGAATTCTACCAAACATTTAAGGAACAATTGGTTCCAATCCTATATAAACTCTTTGGAAAAATAGGGAAAGATGGAACTCTGCCTAACTCTTTCTATGAAACCAATATGGTACTGTTACCTAAACCAGGAAGAGTTAAAACAGAGAAAGAAAATTATAGACCTATTTCCCTTATTAATATAGATGCAAAAATCCTAAATAAAATCTTAGCAAAATGACTACAACAAGTCATCACTAGGATAATACATTATGATCAAGTAGGATTTATTCCAGGAATGCAGGGTTGGTTCAATATTAGGAAAACTGTAAGTATACTCAATTATATCAATAACAAACCTATCAGAAACCATATGATCATAGAAAAAGCTTTTGACAAAATACAGTATACATTCCTATTAAAAACACTAGAGAGTGTAGGAATAAATGGAGTATTCCTTAAAATAATTAGCAGTATCTATCTGAAACCATCAACAAGCATTATACTCAATGGGGAGAGGCTAGAGGCATTCCCAATAAGATCAGGGGTTAAACAAGGGTACCCATTATCACCCCTACTATTCAATATTGTATTAGAAATGTTAGCATCAGCAATTAGAGAAGAAAAAGAAATGAAAGGAATTTGAATTGGGAAGGAAGAGACAAAACTCTCACTATTCGCAGATGACATGATGGTCTACCTAGAGAATCCCAAGAAATCATCTAAAAAACCACTGGAAACAATTAGCAATTTTAGCAAAGTTGCAGGTTATAAAATAAACCCCCATAAATCCTCAACCTTCCTATATATGACTAGCAAGAAACAGCAGGAAGAGCTAGAAAGAGAAATTCCATTCAAAGTAATCTCAGACAGTGTAAAATACTTGGGAGTCTATTTGCCAAGACAGACTCAGAATCTTTTTGAAAACAATTATAAAACACTTCTCACACAAATTAAATCAGATTTAAATAACTGGGCAAATATCAACTGCTCATGGATAGGTAGAGCTAATATAACAAAAATGACAATTCTACCAAAACTAAACTATCTGTTTAGTGCCCTACCAATCAAAATTCCAAAAAATTACTTTAATGAGCTAGAAAAAAATTGTAAGTAAATTCATATGGAGAAATAAAAAGTCAAGAATTGCCAGGAGCCTAATGAAAAAAAATGCAAATGAATGTGGCTTAGCACTACCCGATCTAAAATTATAAAGCATCAGTCATCAAAACTGTTTGGTATCAGCTAAGAAATAGAGTGGTGGACCAGTGGAATAGACTAGATGTAAAAGCAGGAGAGGATTATAGTAATCTGCTGTTTGATAAACCCAAAGAGTCAGGCCACAGGGATAAAAACTCCCTCTTTGATAAAAACTGCTGGAATAATTGGAAGTTAGTATGGAAGAAACTTAGATTAGACCAACACCTCACACCCTTTACCAAGCTAAGATCCAAATGGTTACAGGACATAGACATAAAAAACAATACTATAAGCAAATTAGAAGATCAAGGACTAGTCTACCTGTCAGATCTATGGAAAGGGGAACAGTTTATGACTAAGGAAGAGTTGGAGAACATCACTAAAAACCAATTAGATGATTTCGATTACATTAAATTAAAAAGTTTTTGCACAGATAAAACCAATGTAATCAAGATCAAAAGAAAAGTAGTAAATTGGGAAACAGTCTTTACAACTAATGATTCTGACAAAGGACTCATTTCTAAAATATACAGAGAACTGAGTCATATTTTTAAAACAAAAAGCCATTCCCCAATTGAGAAATGGTCAAAGGATATGCAAAGGCAATTTACAGATGAGGAGATCAAAACAATCCATAGCCATAAGAAAAATTGCTCTAAATCATTAATTATTAAAGAAATGCAAATTAAAGCTTCGCTGAGGTACCACCTCACACCTCTCAGATTGGCCAGTATGACCAGGAAGGATAATGATCATTGTTGGAAGGGATGTGGGAAATCTGGGACAGTATTACACTGTTGGTGGAGCTGTGAACTCATCCAACCCTTCTGGAGAGCTATTTGGAACTATGCCCAAAGGGCAACAAAAATGTGCATACCCTTCGACCCAGCAATACCACTACTGGGTCTATACCCTGAAGAGATGAGGAAAAAGGGTAAAAACATTACTTGTACAAAAATGTTTATAGCAGCCCTGTTTGTGGTGGCAAAGAATTGGAAATCCAGTAAATATCCTTCAATTGGAGAATGGTTTAGCAAACTGTGGTATATGTATGTCATGGAACACTATTGTTCTATTAGAAACCAGGAGGGACGGGATTTCAGGGAAGCCTGGAGGGATTTGCATGAACTGATGCTGAGTGAGATGAGCAGAACCAGAAAAACACTGTACACCCTAACAGTAACATGGGAGTGATGTTCAACCTTGAAGGACTTGCTCATTCCATCAGCACAACAATTGGGAACAATTTTTGGTTGTCTGCAAAGGAGAATACCATCTGTATCCAGATAAGGAGCTGTGGAGTTTGAACAAAGTACAAGGACTATTCCCTTTAATTTGGGAAAAAAAAAACCCAGATGTTTTATGGTTTGATCTGGTTACCTCTGAGAATTCTGTTCTCTTTAAGGATATGATTTCTCTCTCATCACACCCAATTTGGATCAAGGTACAACATGGAAACAAAGTAAAGACTGACAGAGTGCTATCTGTGGGGTGGGGGTGGAGGGAGGGAAGCAAGATTGGGGGAACACTGTAAAACTCAAATAATATCTTTAATAAAAATTTAAAAAAATAAAAAGAAAGAAAGAAAGAAAGAATTAATTGGGCACTAAATAATCTAATCTAAAGATTAAGTGGGTCAAAGAACAAATTTTAGAAACAATCAATAATTTCATTAAAAAGAATGACAATGGGGTGGCTATGTGGCACAGTAGATAGTGCACCGGCCCTGGAGTCAGGAGTACCTGGGTTTAAATCTGGCCTCAGACACTTAACCCCATTTGCCTTGCAAAAATCTAAAAAAAAAAAAAAAGAATGACAGCAATGTGACAACACACCAAAATTTATGGAATACAGTCATAGCAGTTTGTAGAGGAAAATTTATTTTCCTAAATTTCTTTAACAAAAAAAAAAAGAAAGAAAAAGGACTGATAAATTAATTATGCATGGAACTAAAAAAAATAGGAAAAGGAAAAATTAAAACCCCCCAATTGAGTATCAAATGGAAAATCCTGAAAATCAAAAGGGAGATGAATAAATTGAAAATAAAAACAAAATAACAGCAACAACTATTGATCTAATAAATATTGTTAGGATCTAATTTTTTTGAAAAAATAATAAAATAGTTTTTTAATTGAAAAAAGAGTGCTAAACATTCAGTGTAAAAGTGAAAATGGTGATACCACCAATGAAGAAAAAATTTAAGCATTATTAAATATTTTCCCAATTATTTGCCAATAAATCTGAAAATCTGAACAAAATTGATGAATATTTAGAAAAATAAAAATTACCCAAATAAAAGAATCTGGAAATATAATGCCTAAATAATGTTACCTTAGAAAAAGAAATTGAAAAAGTCATTAATGAACTCCCTAAGAAAAAATCCCCTAGGGCCAGGTGAATTCACAAATAAATTCTGTCAATCATTTAAGGAACAATAAATTTCAATACCATATAAACTGGGAAAAAATGGGCAAAGAAGGTGTTCTACTCCTTTTATGACACAAGTATTGTGCTTTTATATAAACCAGGAAGAGCTGAAACAAAGAAAGAAAATGATAGACCAATTTTCCTAACAAATATCAATACAACAATTTAGAACAAAATACTAGCATGGCAATTTACAGCAATATGTTTCAAGAATTATATATTATGAGCAGTGAGATTTATACCAGGAATACAGGGTTGATTCAATATTAGGAAAACTATCAACATAATTGATTATATCAATAGCATAAGAAATCATTTGATTATCACAATAGGTGCTGAAAAAGCTTTTGACAAATATACCACCCATTCCTGCTGAAAACAGTAGAGGTCATAGGACTAAAGAGAGCATTCCTAAAATGATAAGCAGTATCTATCTAAAACCATCAGTAGACATTATCTGTAATGGAGATAAATTAGAAGCATTCACAATAAGATCGGGGTGAAACTAGGATGCCCATTATCACCAGTATTATTCAATATAATACTGGAAATGTTAGCTATAGCAATAAGAGAAAAAATTAAATAGAAGGAATTAGAATAGGCAATAAGGAAACAAAACCTTAATTCTCCACAGATGATATGATGCAGAAGAGAAAGAACTCTAAAGAATCAACTACTCAAAATGATTAAGAACTTTAGCAAAATTGCAGGACATAAAATAAACACATATGAAAATTATATAGAAAGAGAAAATTCATTTCAAATAACTGTAAACAATATAAAATACTTGAGAATCTACCTGCCAAGACAAACCTAGGAATTATATGAACACAATTATCAAGCAATTTTCATACAAATAAAGCCAGATCTGAAAAAAAGAGGTCAAATCAATATAATACAAATTACAATTTTTTCTAAACTAATTTACTTATTCAGTGCCAAACCAATGAAAGTAACAAAAAACTACTTGATAGAGGTAGAAAAAATAACATCAAATTCATATGGAAGAACAAAATGTCAAAAATGTCAAGAAAAAAATACAAAGTATGTTAGCAATACCAGCTCTCAAACTATACTCTAAAGCAGTAATCATCAAAACTATTTGGTACTGGTTAAGAAATTGAGTGATCACTGGAAAAGACTAGCTATGCAAGACATTGACAGTTATCAAAGACCATTGTAACCCCAAAGACCATAGCCTTTGGGTTAAGAATTCACTATTTGACAAAAACTGCTGGGGAAAATTGGAAAGTAAAACCATAGACCAACATCTTACACCATATTCCAAAATAAAGTCAAAAAGGGTTTATGATTTAAACATAAAAGGTGGAAACCCTCAGCAATTTAGAAGAGCAAGAAATAGTCTACCTGTCATATCTATGGGGAATGAAGAATTCATGATGGGAAAAAAAGGCAGAAAGTATCACAAATTATAAGTAGACAATTTTGATTATGTTTTGGGGGGGGGGGTTGCAAGGCAAATGGGGTTAAGTGGCTTGTCCAAGGCCACACAGCTAGGTAATTATTAAGTGTCTGAGACTGGATTTGAACCCAGGTACTCCTGACTCCAGGGCCAGTGCTTTATCCAGAGTCTTTCTTCTAAAACTGTGGATGTAAGTAATATTTAAGTTGCTAAGTATGCTTGTGGAATATTTTGTTTTTTAAATTATGAGAAGCAGAATCAGACATGTTTATACAGAAGAATTCTCCAACTGTCATATATATTGGAGTTTATTGGAGAGGTTTGGGATCTACAGTAGTATTCTAAGAAAGAAGTAATAAAACTCTGAATGAGCTAGTAACAGTGGGGAGATAGGAAAGAAGAGATGCATATGGTATTATAACAGTCTCAATGGAATTGATGATATATAATGAAGGAGAAACTTTAAAAAAGAAATCTTTAATGAAAGAAAAGAAAAAGTCAAAGATTTGAACCAAGTGGGATGAAATTGACATAAGGAAGTAGTGAAGCAATGCCAGTTAAACAAAAATGATATTTAATTCAGTTTTACTGCTACAATTGAAGTATCCACATGGACGGTTTTCAAAACATTAGACCAGTACAAATCCTATTTGGCTTGAAAATTTGCATCTGTCCCTCCTACTTATATTTCTGCCAGAATCCCAATTCCCCATACCTACCTATTTTTTTCCCATCTCACTAGACTAAAAGATGACACACATCTGCCAAAGGCAGATTAATTCAGAGTTCCTCTGCAAACAAATATTCCCATGAAATCCAGAGTAAAAGGGATTAAAATAGAGGCAAGCATAAATCAAATTTACTGCCTTTAGGTTTTTCTGATGCTTTTAGTCTCTGGGACTATGGGCCACTATTTTCATTTTCATGATAAAATTTGGGTATTTTAAAGTAAGGAGTAATTCATCTTGCTTGTGCTTTGGTAATATTTCATGCTACCACATTCATTCACGTAGCAAATATTTGTTTAATATACTCTTTGTATACAACAATATTTAGGTTCTATGGGAAATAAAAAGATGTAGACCACTCATTTATTTATTTATTCTTTCATTTATTTGGCAAGCATTTAATGAAAATTTATTTAAAACATTATTCTCAACATAATTCAAAACAATACAACAAATATTATTTAAGCACTTGCTATCTGCAAAGATAACAGACAAGGGACTTAGAATATAAAGATTGTGCCTCCTCTCAGGATATTAGAATCTATTAAGGGGTATAAATTGGGGACAAAAATAGCAATGAGCATTATATCTTTTATTTAACTGGTACTAGAACTTCCTCAAGTAGAGCAGATCAATCTCTAGTCTACAGTTTATAGTCTTATAGTTGTTTAGAGCACAGAGAATTTAAATGACTTACCCAGGCTCACATAGTAATGTGGGACTTGAAACTAAGCATTTCTGTCTACAAGGTCATAGGTCTCACTGAAATAAATATGAAAAATATAAAATGTGGTCAGTTCAAATGAGTTACTTATACAAAGCACTTAGAGAAATTTGAATGGAGAGAAATTGTTCTCAGATGAGAGAAATTATACTATAGGGAAGAAAAGATCAGAGATAAAGTTTGAAAAGAAGAAAAGGGTTTTATTATGCAGAGCCTTTGGAGGTATTTAGTGATTGTCAGATAAATAGGGATTGGTGAGTAAAGCAGCACCAAGATAACTGAGGTGGGTATTTAAGGAGAAACTTTCTGAGTAAAGTCAAATAAATAGAGTCAAGGTGTGTCTTGGGGACATTGAATTGACCAACTGATTAGAAGAGAAGGAAAGTTTTGGAAAAGTCTAGATTTGAAGTTTGAAAGGGAACCAGATGATGATGAGCTTGATTGCTAGAACAAGATAGATTGCCACTAGATTGAGGGATCATCTTGAATATTGTTAAATTTGAACTTTTTCTCTCTTTTTTAAATTTTTATTTAAGGCAATGGGGTTAAGTGACTTGCCTAAGGTCATACAACTAGACAATTATTAAGTGTCTGAGACCTGATTTGAATTCAGGTCCTCCTGACTCCAGGGTTGGTGCTCTATCCACTACATTACCTAGTTGCCCCGAATTGGAACTTTTTCTTGGGTGGAAACTTTTAATAATAATATCTGACATTTTTGTAGTAATTTATACACATTATTTATTCTTTGGGTTTTTTATTCTTTGTATTTATTCAATTAATATTTCCTTGTTACATGAAATTTTGAAAATAATCCTTTAAAATTTAAGTTCAAAATTCTCTCCTTTCCTTCCGCCCTCTTGGGAAGGTAAGAATTTTATATTGATTAAATGTGTGTAATCATGGAAAGCATATTTCTATCTTAGTCATGTTGTAAAAGAAAAATAAACAAAAAAAGGAAAACAAAAAATAAAAATAAAAAGTATTCTTCAATCTGAATTCAGAATTCATCAGTTCTCACTCTGGAGGTGGAGAGAATTTTTCATCATGGGTCCTTTGGAACTACCTTGGATCATTGTATTGATTATTATTAGTTATTAAGTACCTATGTCTGTAACAACTGATCATCCTTACAATATTATAGTTGCTACGTATAGTGTTTTGTTGATTCTTCTCACTTCACTTTGAATATGGTCTTAGTTTTTTCCTGAATCATTTTTCTCATAATTTCTTATAATACAATAGTATTCTATCATAATCATATACCACAATTTGTTCAGTCAATTCTTTATCAATGCACAGCCCTCAAAATTGCACAACTATTCTCCAAAATAGTTCACAACTCCACCAATACTCATTAATATCCTAATTTTTCTATATACCCTCCAGCATTTTTCATTTTCCATTTATCTCATATTAGCAATCTAAAAGATATAAGGTGGTAGCTCAGAATTTTTTAAATTTTCTTTTCCCTAATTAAGAGTGATTTAGAACTTTTTTATATATGACTATTTCTTGCTTTATTTTCTTCTTTTTGTTCATACATTTTGATGATTTATCAACTGAGTATTGGCTCTTGTTTTAATAAATTTCACTCGATTCTCTATGAATTTGAGAAATGAAGTTTTGAGAAAAGATCAGAGAAACTTGTTGAAATATTTTATCCAAGTTTCCTGTTTTCCTTCTAATTTTGGCTTCTTTAGTTTTGTTTGCACAAAAGCTTTTAAATTGCATCCAATCAATCTGAATATTCTATTTTACTTGTTTAGATCTAAAATCTTCCCTTCTGCAGAGATATGACAGGTATATTTTTCAGTTACATTTAATTTACTTATGATATCACCTTTTATCTAAATCATTTATTCACTTTGACTTTGTCTTGGTACATTGTGTGAAATATTGGGTTATGCTTAGTTTCTGTCAAACTGCCTTTCATTTTTCTTGCAATTTTTGTCAGATGTGTTTTTAGCCCTTAAGTTTGGACTTTGAGTTTATCAAACACTAGATTATTATGGTCATTTATTACAATGTATTCTACTGATACACTATTCTGTTTTTCATCAGTGCCAGATTATTTTGATAATTGCAGTTGTAATAAAGTTTGAAATCTGGAATTGTATTAGATTTCCTTCCTTTACAATTTTCCTCCATGAATTCACTGAATCTTCTTGATATTTTGTTCTTTGAGATGAATTCTGTTGTTTTTTCTGGTTTTTTAAACAGTTCTTTGATAGTTTTATTGATATAGCACTGAATAAGTAGAGTAACTCAGAACTACCATTTTTAATATATTGTCTTGGCCTACTGATGAGCGATTAATATTTCTCCAATTATTCAGATCTGTGTTATTTATGTGAAAAGTGTTCTATAATTATCTTCACGTAATCCTTGTGTTTAATCTTGGCAGGTAGACTGCTAAGTATTTCATGTTGCTAAAGTTATTTTAAATGGAATTTCCTTTTCTATCTATTGCTGTTAGATTTTGTTAGTATTATGACATATATTATTTCATTTGAGCCTCACAGAAACTTTGAGAAGTAGGTATTATAAACGTGATTATCCCTTATTTCAAATGAGGTTACTGAGGATTAGAGAAGAGACGTGCCTATCACCATAAATTAATAACTATCAGAGGCAAGTTGAAGAATAGTATCTTCTTATCTTCAAGTTCAAACACTATGCTTCTTAAAAATTCTGATCATATTGTTCTGAGATAGATAAATTCATAGGAAAATATCTTTTTGAGATTACTGTCCACTTCTTAACCATAGTAAAGATTATTCTTGAAGTCCTATCTGAGAGATAAGAATATATTCTATTTTAAAAGACCTGATTAGATGCCACAAATTTTAAAAATATATTTTATTTGTTTTCCAATTATAGACAATAGCAGTTTCCACAATCATTTTTTCTGCAATGTTTTGAATTTTACAATTTTTCCTCCCCCCCCACAGAAGGCAGTCTGATAGTCTTTGCATTTATTTCCATGATATGCATATATCAAAATTGAATGTGTTGAGAAAAAAAAAGTATCCTTAAGAAAGAAAATATTAGAAATGGCAAAATTATGTAATAATTAAGGCAACTTTTTATAAATTGAAGGTAATAATCTTTAGTCTTTGTTTAAACTCCATAGTTCTTTCTTTGGATAGAGATAGTATTCTCCATCACAGATCCACTAAAATTGTCCCTGATTATTGCACTGATGAAATGAGCATGTTGTTGTTAAGGTGTATACTGTTCTTCTGGTTCTGTTCATCTCATTCAGCATCAATTTATGCAAGCCTTTCCAGGCTTCTCTGAAATCCTGTCCCTCATGATTTCTAATAGAACAACAGTGTTCCACCACATACAAATATTATAATTTATTCAGCCATTCTCCAATTGATGGACATCCTTGATTTCCATTTCTTTGCCATTACAAACAGAGCTGCTAAAAATATTTTTGTCGTGTGGAGTTTTTAATCCCTTTTCATGATTGCTCAGGATACAGACCCAGTAGTGGTATTGATGGATCAAAGAGTATGTACTTATTTATTGCCCTTTGGGCATAATTCAAAATTGCTCCCCAGGAAGATTGGATCAGTTCATAACTCCACAAACAATACATTAATGTCTTAGATTTTTCATTGACCATTGACCATTATCCTTTCTGGTCATATTGGCCAATCTTGGGAAGTGTGAGGTGGTACCACAGAGATGCTTTAATTTTCATTTCTCTAGTCAGTAATGATTTGGAACAATTTTTCATATGACTTATCTGAAAATTTCCTTTGCATATCCTTTGACAATTTGTTAATTGGAGAATGACTTTTTTTATATAAATTTTATAAATTTGACTCTATATATTTTATAAATGAGTCCTTCATCAGAAACACTAGCTGTAAAAATCGTTTTCCAATTGACTACATTTCTTTTGATCTTGGTTAGAGTGATTTTGTTTGTGCAAAACCTTTTTAATTTAATATATTCAAAATTATCCAATTTGTTTTTTATGATGTTCTCCATCTGTTCCTTGGTCATACACTGCTCCCCTTTCCATAGATCAGACAGGTAAATTCCTTGTTCTCCTAATTTGCTTATAACATTGTCTTTTATGTCTAAATCTTGTACCCATTTTGATCTTATCTTGGTATAGGAATGCCACAAATTTTCTTATAGTTCATTTTTTCAACAAACTGTTCCTTAAATTTCAATTCCAGTTCAAACACCTTGTCTTTTCATTTTCATTCAGAAGGACCTAAGTGTTCCTCCATTTAATAATGATTTTCCTAACACTTATTGTGACATTATGCTGAGCATTTTATCTTATTTGATTCTTTGATGTTAAGCTTGTATTTATTCACTTTTATTATTTCTCTTTGATTTTAATGGCATGAGTTTATTATTACATTTACATTTCTAAACAACCTAAAATGAAGTTATAGATTGAAGAACATTTAGAAAGTACTAATAAGATCAGTTTTTTTAATTCATAGAATGATAGGACATTAAGTATTTTAATCAATTATATGATAATACTATTCCTATTGATATCCATATTGCAGTTGTACCAATAATTACAATATAAAAGTTATTTCTAAAAGTGTCCTTAAAAGTAAGTCAACAGGGTCGGCTAGGTAGTGCAGTGGATAGAGCACCAGCCCTGGAGTCAGGAGGACCTGAGTTCAAATCAGGCCTCAGACACTTAATAATTACCTAGCTTTGTGGCCTTGCGCAAGCCACTTAACCCCATTGCCTTGCAAAAAAAAAAAATAAGTTAACAAGCACTTTGTAGCAGTTTAAAAATATAGAATCACAGAAGTTAATAATACTACATAAGATTAAATTTGTAATACTTTGTAGACCAAAGAAGCATAGAATCTTAGGGCTGCAAAATACTTAAGGCTTACCAAATAAAATTTGCATATGAACAGGAATCCATTACATATCACTCATTACAAATGATCATTTACCCTTAATTTGAGGATCTCTGGGAATGGTTCTCCACTTCTCAAGGCAGTGCATTCTATGCACTTGGGAGTTTTTCTTCTATTAAGTCAAAATTTGGTCCTCTGCAACTTCTTTGTATGGCTTCTAATTCTGACTCTGAGACCAAACAAAGCAATTTTAATTTCTTCTCTATATGACACAAGTTCTTGAAGACAGTGTTCATATCATTCTAAGTCTTGTCTTCTCTACACAAACTTCATCACTGTCTTCCACTGAACCCCAAGCATGACAGCCATTCCTCTCTTCAACCTGTTAGCCTTTTTCCAAATGAACTCTGACTTTTGAATATCTTTAAAAGTGTGGTGCCTGGAGGTGAATAGAATACCCCAGGAATTGTCTAAGGGGAAAGGAGCACATACAGGGCTTTTATCTACCTAGTTCTAGATGCAGTGTCTCTGAATGAAGCCTCAAGTTTATATTAACTGTTTCAGAAGTCAGGTCACAATATTTACTAACTTTGAGTTTGTAATTCCCTTAAACCTTCAGTGCTTATCAAGTTGTTTATTTATATATTTAGATTGTCTTAGTAGCTTTGATCTATTATCTTACTCCAACAAAACAATTTTGACCTGATAATATTGTTTGTTAACTATCCTTCACCTCAGCTATATGTCATGTGAAATTAGATAAACTTCATCTAAATTATAAAAAGAAATACGGAGAAAAATCATGACCATGGACAGGTCACTAGAAGACTACAATAGAGATATTGTACTAAAGTAGAGATACTTTTTCAAGGTTACATTGGTCAGTTACTGACTACCTATTGACTTCTACCATTTGTGCTATTCTGAATCTACTTAACAGTACTATAATCTAGCCAAGATTTCTCCATCTTTTCCATAAGGATATAAGAAAAGACTTTATTTAGTACCATGCTAAAAATCAGGTATACTATGCCAATGACATTGCTCTCATTTACCAATATAGTAATCTTGTAAAAAATAAAAAAATGAAGTTAGTCTAGATGATGAACTGATACTGTTCTTTGTGATCATCATTTCCCTTTTTAAAAGGCTCCAAAACCACTGCTTTCTTTAGTTTGCTCCAGTGTTTCTCTGATAATTAAGGGGGAAAAGTATCAATGAAGTCAAACATATTTCCTTATTTTAATATTTCCAGTTCACCCTGTTTATTACTCAAACTCAGTTTGTTTGTATATGGAAGTTCAAGGACACAAAACTTATTATCATTGTCCCTTTTCTTAGATACTGTCTCTTGATAATTACTCATCTTCTCTATCAATGCTTTTCTTCCTAAGTCATTCTATTCTCAAAAGAATTTGGCTTGATTGATGAATGTGGTGAGATTTCTTTTCCCTTTATCTTTATTTTTATGCTCTCTTAAGCAGATTTACTCATCTCCAAGTAAGTATATGTTATCTACCTTGTTAAGGTAGCCCATCCCTGGCTAAGATACCATCTTTCTCTCATTTAATTTCAGCCTATGTAATTTTTTTAAATTTTTTTCTGCCTGTTTCTAAGTGGAAGTTGGCCCTAAAACTGGCAGTTATATGGAGGAACATTGTCTTATGAATCTGGTTTTAATGCCTGGAAAGATTCCTCCCTGCCAAGAATAAATACTGTAGCTAGAAATGTAGGTAATTAAACTGATTTCTGTTTAATTGAATTTTACTGTTAAACTCTTCAGTTAAATTTTAGGAATTGAGGGAATGGGAGAAAATTATTCTCAGCATAAACATTCCATTTAGTGTGTCCTTACAATCTGATTAAGAATATGCTATTCCTAAAATATTTTGAGATGTAACTCAAATCCAAATCATAACATTCTCAAATAATGTGTCTTGTGTCAGGCAAACTATGTAGATAAGTCTGTTATGCCTCCCCTGTGTCTCCCCTATACCCTTTCTCTTTTAAGCATGTTCTCTTAAATTATTCTATTAACCTTGACTGTAACTCACTTTTAACTTCATAACCTGGAATTTGTCTGACTAAAGTTGTCCTTCACAACTTCCCAAACCTTCACTCAACAGGAATTATGGAATTCTGGTCTGAGGCAACAGTTTGTCTTCTCTAAGCTTGGTCATCATGGGTCTTTTCACCATCAACTTCCTAGTTAAGATCTTGAAAAATCTACTTTTCCCAATTTAATCCTTCATTGAGAAACAAGTTTTCTCTTTCTTTTCTCTAAAACTATTCCATCTGAGCCTTTATTATCTCACATAGAGACACTTCTTTAAAATTTCTTTTTGTTCCAGTAAAACTTAAATCCATATCCTGAGTCTGCCCTCCCAGGTGAATCTACTCCAACTCCCTCTCCACCTCCATTTATCTCCTCTTGGTGAAGTTAAATTTGTGTATTAAAGAATCAATAGGGATTAAACACTTTCCCCTCATTCTCAGTTGGGGATTTTCAATTTCACATGCTACAATATTGAGATATGGTCCTAACTTGACTTCTCTCTTTCCCCAGTGATGAATCCTTAAAACAGTGGTTAGGGTTGAAGCCACAACTTGATGGTGCAATTACAAATAACAGTATATTGCAATATTAAAATATAAACATATTATTTGAACTCTAGCATCCAGTAATGGGCTTGTACTAACCCCCTTAGATAAAATTGATAATAAATATATGAAATAGAGGATGGGATAGCATTATGATGTCATTCACTTTACTTGTATTGTCTTTGTTCATCACATAAATATCTCATCTCTTTTATTTGACAAGTAGGTTTGATGATGAATTTCAAACTTTGCTAATTCTATGAAGAGAAGAGCAAACAGTTTATTTAGTGAGGATACAGCATAATAATTGGACCCTAAACTCAAATATTGTTCTTAGTGAAGATGAAGCCCATTAGGTACTCAGCCTTCTCCTAATAGAGTTGTAAAGAAATTAAGTATATGGATCTAAATTTACCAATCCTATTGAGAATCTTGGTTTGCAAAATAAGTGTCACCTTCTACAATTCTAAGCTAGAGTTCACTTTGGTCTTCTTGATCTCTAATACCACTTGCTGCTTATTCCACACTTTGAATCACTTAATTGGTTAATTGCCTTCTGTTTCACATATGAAAATTTTCTAAGCCAGTTTTTAAGCTTCTTGAATGTATCAGACACTTTGTATATGTGTCATATCTTGATATAATAATAGCATTTATGCAGCACTTCAATATTTACACAGCATTGATGTTGGACTAATTGTGATGTGTGCTACTTTGAACCCTTTTAAGGAACAATAAAATATGTGTTATATGGTCTTTTAAAAAGATTTTTAAAGCATTTTACAAATATTTCTCATTTTTTTTCTCCAAAACAAAGAAGGAAAGTGCAGGTTATTACAAATGAGACAGCTGTAACATAGAGAAGTTATGTGACTTGTCCAAGGTCATGATTATAGGATTTCTGAGGTTGGTTTTTCTGTGCAATGTAGTGGCAAGTAAATTATTGTGCACATAGTAGGCAGTCAATAAATACTTGTTGATTGAATACACATTCATATGAAACCAGTATAGTGGAAAGAATGAAGGAAATATTATTAAAATACCAGCTGTCTAGTATTAATTTTTCTACTAAGTAAATATGACCTTGGTAAAATACTTTGAACACTCTGGAACTCAATTTTCCCATCTATAAAATAAGAGGGTTGGACTAAAATCATGAAACCATGGATAATTAGAGCTGCAAGGTACCTAGAGATCATCCCTGTGGTTAAATTGAGTCCTATAGGGGTAAACTTGACAAACTAGTAAAGTCACATAGGAATTTTTTACAAAGTCAAAACTAGGACATCAGACTAGGTTGATTCTCAGCCTAGAGTTCTTTCCATTATATCAACCTACTTTTCATTAAGTCTTCTAGACTAAAAGTTTATGATTTTTCAGTTGCATTCCATGAATACTACAAGAATAGGAAACAGATATTTTCAAGTTTATAAAACTTCTGTCAAAGATCAATCAAAAAGAAATATTTTTCTTTGATTTTTTATAGAGAATATATATATATATATATATAAATAAATTATTCATCTCCTTTTGTCTTAAATTACTTTTAGCAAGCTCTATTTCCAAGATTGGCTCTGACCCTCTAAGAATTATCCATGATGCTGTGGAAGAAACTACAGATTGGATCTATGGATTTTTTTCATTGCTGTCTGATATCATATCTTCTGATGGTGAAGATGGTGACGATGATGATGATGACACTGATGAAGGTAATATGAACAGGGGATATTTGTACTAGAATTCTTTATGTATTATTATTGCATATTCAGCTTTAACCACATGTGACACAGGTCAAGTCAGAAAATAATGAAATGGATATCTAACCCAGTACTAAGAGCACATCAATAGACTTCTTTGGTCAGTAAATGAATCTCTATTTAGCTTTCATCTTACATTCGAATTTGCCATTACAGCACCAGAGAAAAGGGTTAGATCATTTGATACTGGAAACCCATGATAGAAATACATTTCCAGATGCTTCTTAGGATAAGACTTAATTAGTCCACAACTTTTTCTCTAATCTTGAGACTGGAAGGATCAAAAGAGCATCAGTGAAAAAAAAATGTACACATAACATTTAGGGAACCTGGAGACTGTCTTTTCATTCCACTTAAAACAGGAGGAAGTAATTCTGCCAAAATCTCAACTAAGATAGCTGAACTGGATGGATCTTAGGAAAGCAGAATGTGATTCAATATGTCATAAATATGTAACTAACCTAGCTTTTCTATTATATGTATCAGGGGAAGAGAAGACTTCAAATGTTGATTTAAAAAAAAATCTATCTAGTATATTTTGAGAAAAAAGGAAAGAAAAAGCAAAAATTCCCAGGTTTTTTACAACTGTCTTTTTAAAATGATGGCTAAGTAGCTATTTCCATGTTAACTTTCAGAAGTAAAAGTCATAGGCAGTGGCCTACTATGATTTGTTGAGTGTCACAGTCTTGTCAAGTAAGCAGGTGTTTATTATAGAAGCGCCTTCTTGAACTCATTTGATGGTTTTAAAATTTTCATTCCTGATTCATTTGGCCCCCTGGAAAAGGTCAAAATGAAGATCAGAGACAAACTGAAGAAAGCATGATATGAACCTATTACTGTCTGAAATGATTCCCTGCCATAATTTTGTTAAATGCACAGAAGTGAAACTGCCTTAAATGAATATGTATAAACCAGGACTATCCAATGTTGAAAAGCTTTGAATTTGGGAGACAGAGGTGAAGGAAGTTATGTACAGAAACAAATAGACTGCAGCTCATCTGTACTTGCTTGTCAAAATTAGAAATGGAATTTAATATGTACATGAAAAAAAAGAGAAAATAGAGACAGCCTTGTCATGCTGAATGTTTTCTAATTTACTCTCTGTTTTTGGATTAGGAGAAGAGGAAGAGCCTCCCTTGAAAAAAAAAGGTGAGCTGTTTTCATTTTTATAGAAATTTTTTTTCTTTTTTTGGTAATGTTAATGTTTGTTCTCAAGAGGAAATGAATATATTTTTCTGTTATTTATGACAATGTTTACCTGTGTTTATATTCTTAGATTATAATTTGTAGATGAGAAGGGAGAAGTGGTATATCTTTTATATACAGAGGATCTAAAACAATGTGCAAGGAGGGTTTGCTAGGGGTTCACTAGGCTGGGAGTTTGGTTTTCAGGCTTCCAAGTTTTCTAGCAATGTGGCCTTGGGCAAATTACTAAACCTTCAGAGTTTCATTTATTTCATTTGCAAAATGGGGGGGGGGGACATACATGGCCACTCTATGTTGCAAGGGCATGATAAGAAAAAAAATTAGACCTTAAAGCATCACATAAATAGGGATCTTTTTTACAACTTGACCTACTATAAGTATGGGGGGTGTTTATTTATTATCTCCGTGATGATATGATTATTCAGGCTTGTTTCCTTATTCATTTGTTCTCCCTTCCTTTGTAAAATAACTTCCTGGTTTTAGGATTATAGTCTCTGACCTTGGAAAAGCTTAAAGCTATTCAGTTCACAGTTATTTGTTAGGAGCCTACTCTAAAAAATTTGACTCTTCCTTAATAACCAATTCAATAATAAGCAGTCTTTAAACTTTAAAGATGCACTGAAAGAAATGATAACTAAATTCGAAGAGAAATTACTTTGCTAATATACTATGTTTAAAAACTTGTTCAGTCAAGAGAGAAAAAGATACTTTTTGTGAATTATATTTATGAAACATAAGAAATTTTAGAGATGGACTTATATATTCACTAATGCCATCCTGAAAGTCATTTATAACTAGAAAGGCAACACAATATGATAGATAATTAGTCATGAGGTTGGAGCCAAGATGGTAGAGAGAAACCAGGAGCTTCCCTGAATGCTTCCCAGATTCCCTCAGAAACAACAATAATAAAATCTCTAAACAGATTCTGTAGAAACAAAACTCACCAAAAAGATAGATTAGATCAATTTTCCAGATTGATATATTTTTGGAGTGACTTCAGGAAAGATCCATCTCACTCAAATGAAGAGGGAGCATGGCCCAGTGCAGGCAAGTGTTGGGGAAGCCAGAAGGAGGCTCTCAGTGCAGATCAGCAACTGAGGTCCCTTGGTCTTGGATCAGCATGACAACTAAGAGACACCCAGACTCAGCATAGAAGGCAAACTTGGGAACCCCAGAACACCAGCACAGACTGCATGACTAAGTCAGGCAATCACAGTGCAGTGGGGAAGCTGCTGATTTCTGAAACCCCTGTACTTGAAACATAAATGAGCAAGAAACTGACTTCTATCTAGCCCAAGAAGTTTGGGATGGTGCATCACTGTGGCCTAGGAGCCCAGTTCAATTTTTAAAAACTATTAACTAAGCTAGAAATGAGTAAGAAATAGAAAAAAAACCCTACCCATAGAAAGCTACTATGGTGATAAGGAAGATTAAAACACCATCTCAGAAGAGAACATTGGAAAAAAGTCTACATGTGAAAACACAGAGGGGAATATGACTTAGTCCCAAGTCCAAAAAGTACTCAAAAAAGGAATAGAAAAATTGGAGGGGGGGATGACAGTTATGAAGGAAAAGAGTAAAAAGTTTGGAAAAGGAAGCACAAAAATTGACTGAAGAAAATAATTCCTTCAAAAATACAATTAGCCAAATAAAAAAAAACAACTCTTTAAAAAATAAGGTTGGGCAAATTGAAAAAGAAAAAAACTCCTTAAAAAATAGAATTGACCTAATGAAAAAGGAGATGCTAAAAGAAATTGATGAAAATAATTCCATAAAAATTAGAATTGGATCTACTAGAACAAAAAAAAATGTAACTACTGAAAAAATACACAGCACCCCTCCAGAAAGAGATCCTAGGATAAAAAACTTCAAAGCTTTTATAGTCAAATTCCAGAACTCTCAAATAAAGGAGAGAATATTGCAAGTAACAAAAAGAAAACAATTCAAATAAAAAGAAATCACAATCAGACTTACACAGGAGCTATCAGCCTCAACACTGAAGGATCAAAAGACCTGGAATAACATATATCAGAGAGCAAAGGATTTGGAATTACAACCCAGAATATACTATCATGCAAAATTCAGCATATACTGTCAGGGAAAAAAGATGGATATTCAATGAAATAGAGGACTTCCAGAATTTCCTGACACAAAGACCAGAACTGAACAGAGAATTCAATCACCAATACATTACTCAAGAGTTGCATAAAAAAAGGAAAATAAAGAGGGAAAGGAAAAATAATTTAATTTAATCCCACTGTGTTTAGCACCTTGACTAAGGCAGGCATCATAAATTGAAAGGATCTGAGCCAGTGACTCTGTAATTTATAATCATTTGTAAAGTTCTCAGGTCAGAGCTCTAGAGCTTCCCAGTACTTAATGCCCTTTAAGGTTCTTACAGTTAACTAGATCAGGGTTTGACCTAATCCACCACTTAACAAGGGATTAAATATCCTGGGTGGGGAGGGAAGTAAAGGATGAAAGAAAATGGACCTTGCCTCATTTAACAAGACATTAAAAGCCCTGGGTGGGTGAGTTGGAGGTGTAAAGTGTGTGAGAGAGAAAATAGGCCCTGCATCACTTAAATAGAGGTTAAATTCTGTGTGTGTGTGTGTGTGTGTGTGTGTGTGTGTGTGTGTGTGTGTGTGTGTGTAGGGGTAAAGTATGAGAGAAAATAGACCTGGGGGAAGGAGCACAAATAGTTCAAGAAATGATCTGGCTTTGGATGATACTTTAGCTCATAAGGAAGACTATGTGTCCTTAGAGGGTATTTGAAAAAGGGATAAGGTAAAAAATGATTATAAATATAATTGGATATAATTTGAGACAATTCTGCTTATCAAGCAATCTGTGATGAGACTATGATAATAATATTAGCTTATCAAGCAATCAATCAAACTGTGATTGATAATGCCTGATTAATAGTACTAGTGTGATAAATAGCACCAGGGGAAGAAGCACAAAGACTTATAATTTTATTTTATTTTATTTAGTTTTTGCAAGGCAATGGGGAAGATTTATAATTTTAGAGAGAAAGAGGGGAGGGTGTGAACTCTTGAGTAAATCCTATTCAATAGACTTGGCACAGAGAGGGAATAAAATACATTGACACTTAGGTTTAAAAATTTATACTAATCTACAGGGAAGAGGGGACTGGGAAAGGGAAAGATAAAGGAAGAAAGGGCTGATAAAGGGGAAGGGGAAGGTAAAAGTGAAAATAAACTGAAAGTTAAATTTTTAAAAAGAAAAATCAAAGGGGAAAGGGAATAAAATTTTGACAAGCAGGAATAAGAGGAAAGGAAAGAAAAAACACAAATGGAGAAAGATAGCATAGAGGGAAATACAGAATTAGTAATCTTAACTGTAATGTGAATAGAATGAACTGTTCCATAAAACAGAAACAGAATAATCAGCTGAAATAAAAAAAAAAATCAGGGGTAGCAATCCTGATCTCAGATAAAGAAAAAGCAAAAATCAATCTCATTAAAAGGGGTAAGAAAGGAAAGTAGATCTTCTTAAAAAGCACCATTGGTAATGAAGCTATATCATTACTAAACATGTATGCACCTAGTGATATAGCATCCAAATTCTTAGAGGAAAAGCTGAGTAAATTACAAGGAATCATAGACAGAAAGACTTTAATAATGGGGTATCTCAACCTCCCTCTCTCAGAATTAAATAAATCTAACCAGAAAATAAACAAGAAGGAAGTTAAGAAGTGGATAAAATCTTAGAAAACTTAGATATGATAGGTCTCTGAAGAAAACTTAATGGGGTTAGAAAAGAATATACCTTTTTTTATTGACAGTACATGTCGTTTATAGCAAAGTTGATCATGTACTAGGGCATTAAAAACCTCTTTGATCAAATACAGAAAGGTAAAAATAATAAATACATACTTCTCAGACCATGATGAAATAAAAATTACATGGAATAAAGGTACATGGAAAGATAAAGCAAAGATTAATTGGAAATTAAATAACTTCATCTTAAATAATGGGTAGATTAAATAGCAAATAATAGAAATAAACAATTTTATCCAAGAAAATGATAATAATGAGACATCATACCAAAATTTATGCGATGCAGCCAAGTCAGTTTTGAGGGGAAATTTTATATCTCTAAAATGCCTATATGAATAAAATAGAGAAAGAAGAAATCAATGAATTGGGTATACAATTTAAAAAAAACTAGAAAAAAGAACAAATTAAAGATCCTCAATTAAATGCCAAATTAGAAATTCTGAAAACCAATGTAGAGATTAATAAAATTGAGAGCAAGAAAATCATTGATCACATAAATAAACTTGAATTGGTTTTATGAAAAAAAACCAATAAAATAGACACACCTTTGGTTAATAACAAAATTACCAGTATCAAAAATGAAAAGGGTAAACTCACCACCAATGAGGAGGAAATTAAAGAGATATTTTGGAGCTACTTTGCCAAACTGTGTGCCCATAAATTGGATAACCTGAGTGAAATGGATAATATTTATGAAAATATTTTTGCCTATATTAACAGAAGAGGAAATAAATTACTTAAATAATCCCATCTCAGACAAAGAAATTGAAGAAACCATCAATAAACTACCTAAGAAAAAGTCACTAGGTCTAGATGGAGTTACAAGTGAATTCTACCAAATATTTAAGGAATAATTAATCCTTATTCAATAAACTATTTAGAAAAATTGAAGGAGTTCTGTCAATCTCCTTTCATTATACCAATATGGTGTCGATACCTAAACCAGTAAGAACTAAAACAGACAAAGAGAATTATAAACCCAATCTCCCTAATGAATATTAATGCTAAAAATCTTAAATAAAATTTTAGCAAGAGACTACAGTAAGTTATTACTCAGATAATACACCATGATCAGGTAGGATTTGTACTAGGAAGGCAGGGATGGTTCAATATTAGGAAAGCACTCAGCATAATTGAACATATCAATAGCAAAACCAACGCAAATCATATGATTATCTCAATATATACTGTAAAAGCCTTTGATAAAGTACAACATCCATTATTATTAGAAACACTAGAAAGTTTAGGAATAAATGTTTTCCTTAAGATGATAAATACTATCTATCTAAAACCATCAGCAAATATTATATGTAATTGGAATAATCTCAGAGCATTTCCAGTAAAATCAGGAATGAGACAAGGATACCCATTATCACCATTTCTATTCAATATAGTATTAGAAATGCTTGTTGTTGCAATAAGAGAAGAAAAATAAATTGAAGGAATCAGAATTGGCATTGAGGAAACAAGCTTTCATTCTTTGCAGATGATATGATGGTATACTTAGAGAACCCAAGAAAATTATCTAAAAAACTCTTTGAAACAATTAACAAATTTAACAAAGTAGAAGGTATAAAATAAACCCACCTAAATCATAAGCATTTTTATATATAAACAACAAAACCCAAGAGCAAGAGATAGAAAGAGAAATTCTATTAGACAACTTTAAATACTTGGGAATCAGGGCAGCTAGGTGGCACAGTGGATAAATTACTGGCCCTGAAGTCAGGAGTACCTGGGTTCAAATGCGGTCTCAGACATTTAATAATTACCTGGCTGTGTGGCCTTGGGCAAGCCACTTAACCCCATTTACCTTGCAAAAATCTAAAAAAAAAAGATACTTGGGAATCTACCTTCCAGTACAAATCCATAAACTGTATGAACACAATTAAAAAGAACTTCTCACTTAAATAATATCTTATTTAAATAATTGGGAAAATGTTAATTACTCATGGTTAGGTGACACTAATATAATAAAAAAGATAATTCTACCCAAATTAAATCACTTAATCAGTGCCATATCAACCAAACTAACAAATAACTACTTTTCCAAGCTAGAAAAAATAATAACAAAATTCATGTGGAACAACAAAAGGTCAAGAATAGCAAGGGAACTGATGAAAAATATGTAAAGGAAGGTAGTCTAGCTCTACCAGATCTAAAATTATATTATAAAATGTCAATCATCAAAACTACCTATACTGGTTAAAAAATAGAGTAATGGATCAGTAGATTTCAAAAGAAACCAGTAAATGACTACAGTAATCTCCTATTTGACAAATGAAAAGACATCTGCTTCTGAGATAAGAACTCACTATTTGACAAAAACTATTGGGAAAACTGAAAAATAGTATGGCAAAAACTTGGCATAGACCCACATCTCACATCCTATACCAAAGTAAGGTCAAAATGGCTACAGAATTTAGACATAAAGGATGATATCCTGGCTAAATTAATAGATAAAGATATACTCTATCAGATCTATGGAAAGGGAATACATTTATGACCAAACAAAAGGAGTACATTGTTAAACTGCAAAATGATTTTGACTATATTAAATTAAAAAGGTTTTACACTAATAAAATCAATGCTGCCAAAATTAGAAGGAAAACAGAAAGCTGGGAAACATTCTTCACAACGAGGATTTCTGATAAAGTTCTCATTTCTGAAACATATAGAGAATTGCATCAAATTTATAAAATTGCAAGTCATTGCTCAATTGATAAATGGTCAAAGGATATGAATAGACAGTTTTCAAATGAAGAAATTAAAACTATATTCATTCATATGAAAAACTGTTATATAATTATATATAATTATATAAAATGAGAAAAGTCCTAAATGTTCCAAAATATTCTCAGCAGCTCCTTTTTTGTAGTAGCAAAGAATTGGAAATTGAGGGAATACCATCAATTGAGGAATAACTAAATAATGAATACTATGGAATATTATTGTTCTACAAGAAACCATAAGTGGTCGGGCTCTAGAGAAGCACGGAATGACTTAAAGGATCTGATGCTGAATGCAGCGAGCAGAACCAAGAGAACAATGTGTACATTAACAACACCATTATGAGATGTTGAGATGTTCAGCCTTAATGGAAGCAGCTCCTCTCAGCAATTCAGAGAGCTAGGACAACCATAGTAGACCGGCTATGGACAATGTTATCTCCATCCAGAGGAAGAAAAACAAAATAAAAGAAAACAAACAAACAAAAAAGAAAAACCAACCCTTCAGAATCTGATGAACACTTTATAAAAATTATCACTTATGTATCTCTTTCCCTTAATCCTAATTCCTCACATCAAAAATGACTAATATATATAGACATATTTATTCAAAATATGTATGTACAGTACT
Source organism: Macrotis lagotis (assembly GCF_037893015.1). Classification (NCBI taxonomy): domain Eukaryota; kingdom Metazoa; phylum Chordata; class Mammalia; order Peramelemorphia; family Peramelidae; genus Macrotis; species Macrotis lagotis. Next base: position 129,711,308 of record NC_133662.1, on the reverse strand, counting down.
AATGTGACTGCCACTGAGGGGAGGGAGGTGAGAAGGGAGGGTGGAAGGAAAGTTTGTAGCTTAAATATATACATGTGCATATGACTGAAAATTAATTAATTAATTAATTAAAAATTAGAGTTGGGAAAGCAGAAACTAAAGACTTTATGATAAATCAAGCAAAGTAAAAAAAAATGAAAAATAGCAGAAATACCTCTTTGGAAAACCAACTAATCTGGAAAATAGATCCAGAAGAGATAATTTAAGAATTATTAGATTTTCTGAAAACCAAAAAAAAAGAGTCTAAACAACATTGCAGTGTTGAAAAAATCAAGGACAATTAGAGTCACAAGACCTGAATTCTAATTTTGATTGTAACTTCTTCATTGCATTACCATAAGGAAAGTAAACTCTTCAGTTATTTATAAAAAGGGAATAAGAAGACTATAGACTAATGTAGCCTTGAAAAAGTGCAAAACTCTTTGAGTATCCCTTTTATTATGTAAAAAATGAGGATAAGAATTCTTGCACTATTTTTTTCATGGAATGACTTTAAAGGAAGAAAGTACATTGTAAAATAATGTACTATTCAACAACAATAACAACTACCAGTTATTTTTATAACTTAACCCACAAGGTTGTTATAAGGAAAATATGTAGAAACTTTAAAGTACTCTATAAATGCTATGGGTGGATGAATAGAATGCTAAACTTGGAGTAAGGAGTCACCTGGGTTAAAATTTCATGTGATTGTATAATAGTTATTGACTATGGGAAAATCACATTATTTCTAAGTAGCACAGACAACTTATGCTTTCATGAGACCATATAAAGTTTTCACATTGACATTTCCTCTGAACTAATGAAACCAAATTGAACTACCATTCCTCAAAAAAATGTAAATATAATCTTTTAAAAAAATTTTAGAAAGGTTTTATTTGAGTTTTACAATTTTCCCCCAATCTCACTTCCCTCCCCCACCCCATCCAACAGAAGATAGTTTGCTAGTCTTTACATCATTACCATAGTATGCATTGATCTAAGTTGAATGTGATGAGAAGAAACATATAGTATGAGATGTAGCAGAATTACATAAGACAACATTATTTTTAAGTTAAAGGAAATAGTTCTTGGCCTTTGTTCAAACTCCACAATTCTTTCTTAGGATACAGATGGCATTATCTGTCACAGGATACCCCTAAATTGTGCTGATTGTTTCCCCTGTTGGTATGAGCAAGTCTATTAAGGTTGATCATCATTCCCATGTTGCTATTAGGTGTACAATGTTCTTCTGGTTCTGCTCATCTCACTCAGCATCAGTTTATGCAAATCTCTCCACGCTTCCCTGAATTCCCATATCTCCTGGGTTCTTTAGTTAATGTAACTGTTTTATTATGCTGAAGAAAACAAGATCCTATGAGACAGTATAATATAGTGAAAAACTACTGACTGGAATGAGAGAATTATGAATTAAATTCCATTTTATGCTTATTACTTCTGTGACATTGTAATAGGCAATAATCTTCTTGGACCTTAGTTTCCTCATCCCTAAAATGAGGAGGCTGTAAAATGGCTTCTGAAATCCATACTAACTCTAGAGATTTGATACCTTTTGATTTAAATAACTTGCTACATGTTATAATGCAGAAGGAAATGGCAATCTTTATCAAGAGAACTCCAAATGGGTGCACAAAGACTCATTACTGAAATGACTGAACAGCAAAAAGGTATTCTATAATGTGATAGAGGAAATCAGGGCCTAGAACCCAAGTCTCTTTGATTTCCAGGCTGATATTCTTCTCACTGCACACTGTTTCTAATAATGCTATAGTTTCCCTATTTGCTTTGCTGGATATTCATCCACATCTCACTATTGTACATTAGTACATGTCCAATAGGACTTTGTCCTGGACCCTCTTCTCTTCTCCCTTAATACTATATTACTTGGTGATCTCATTAGTTCCAAAGGATTCAGATAACACAGTTATCATCCTCTGTGCTAATGATTCTCAAAGCCTGATCACCAATCTTACATTTATAGCTGCCTTTTGGATATCTCAAGCTGGGTGCCCTATGGATATCTCAAGCTGGATGCCCTATGCATATCTTGGACTCTCAACAAGATTAAATCTGAATGGATCCCCTCCTCCAAACCCTACCCTCATTCTAAGTTCTGTGTTACTGGTGAAGGTACCACCTTTCTCTCAATATACCCACTTCTTTCCATTTCACTGCCACCATGAGCCAAAGACCTATCACTTTCTGCCTCGTGCTTCTTACCAAAAATCTCTCCCTACTACAGTTCAACCTCCGCACACCTATCAAAATGGTCTGCCTAAAGTGTAAGTTTGACCATACCACCCTCCCCTCAATAAACTCCAATAACTTTCTATCACCTCTAGGATTGAGTATAAAGTCATCTGGTCTTCAAAGTCCTTCATTACCTGACTTGCTTTTCTTATTTTTCTCATTTTCTTACTTCCAGTTCCCTCCAACCCATATGCTCTTTGCTGTAGTGACAGACACAATCTTTACTATTTTTGGAATAAGACCCTCCATCTCCAGACTCCAGATGTTCCCTCCTCCCTCATCCCAGCCTAACCTTTATGACTTCTTTCAAGTCCAGGTCAAAATTCTAATGACTTCACAATATTGATTAGCTCCAATTTATGATGAATATTGTTTGCTTATACATAACAGCTTGCTTTCTCCCTTATATGATATCTGAGAACACAGCTTTCAAAACACTTAGAACAATACTGGTATGCTTGAGTATGCACTTAAATATATTTATTTACTGAAAAGAGATATTTATTAACTGACCACTTATAATTTGTAGTTTTGTACTTATTTGCTTTCAGTGCTTAATATTTTATTATGTCTGTGTACCTGAACTTCTTTTGGTTGAGATCACTGCAGTGACCAACAAGCAGACTTTTTACATACACAATTATTTTTGCCTTACTTGAGTAATCATCAGAAAATGAAGTCAGTGTTTATTTGGATGCTTTCTCCCCACTGGCTTCCGTGGCCATCAGTCAAAATTAATAAACCCACTTATATGTTAGCTGTAGCCCATTTGAGTTTTCAAGATTTCACTCTGAATTCTCAGTTAAATTGGTTGTTAATGTTACCAAGAATTAGTTGTTTGATTATAATTATTCACAGGAAAAATATAATCATATAAAAATTTAGGGAGATTTTCATTGTATGATATTTTGATTTAAAATATTAAGTATTTTATAGACTGTCAACAATTAATTAAATAAAAACTTATAGAGAGTTTAAAGTTTGTGATATTAGTGCCCCCTGAACTCCTATGTTAGTATGTTAAGTCTGGTACTACTCTTCTTATGGAGTTGGAGGAGATGGACTGGGGAGGGTAGGGAAGAAGAGAGGAGGAAGTATATAAACAATATTCTTCTCTCTCCAAGGGACCTATTGCTTAAAAAATCCCCCTGTTCTTAGTTTTGCTTTGTTTTATTTTGTTTTTTTAACTTTATTCTTCCAAAAAACCAAGAGGGGCATTCATGTAGAATGTTCCTGAACACAAGCTTGCTGTGTAGAGAAAGAGATATATTGATTTTCTGGAGCAGTAAACTCAAAATATAACCTTTTATATAGAGAAGGGAAACTTCTCAGATGGTTCCAAATATTCAGGTTGCTTCAGAAATGAAGTTTGAGAGCCATAGCACTACTCATCTTCAGGTAGTTATATGTGACACATAAATTTCCTCTCAACATGAGAGTGTTACCCTGCTGGGAAACTGGGCAAGCCTAGTTTCAATACCATTCTTGGAAGAGTTTATGAATTACTGTGATTATTTTATGTTTCCTGAATCTGAGTTATAAACTCCCATGAATCATTGTTACCTTTAGTATTTTTATGTGAGATTAAATAAAGACTGTCCTCTATAAACATTTCTTACCTTGAGAATTTATAAAGGACTTTAATACTTTAAAAACTCAAATACAAACTTTATTTGGGGATTTTCCTTGAACAAATTCTGACTGAGGGGAAATAACCCTCCTGAGCGTGAATGAACCTTTAATGTTAATTCTAACACTGACTCTGGTCCATGTGATTTCAGAGCTTAAGGCAAGATGAAAATGAAGATGAAAAACATGATAACAAAATGTATAATAGCTAGCATTTATATAGTGCTTTAAGATTTGCAGTGAACTTTACAAACATTTTCTTATTTAATTCTCACAGTAATCTTAGTACATTGGTGCTATTAATTGTCCCTGTAATATGGATAAGAAAATTGATTCAGACAGAGGTAAAGTGACTTGACTAAGATCACACAGTATATAGGGCTTGGAAGTTTGGTACTTTATCCTCTGTCATCTAGCTACTTCCTACAAAGATATATACATATATTTATATATTTTCATTTATGTATATAGCATCTGTATTTATGCATGTAGCATTTGAGGTATACCAAGGTATGCAAGGGAGACTAGAACTTCTAGTGCGAGGATTGCTGGGTCCTTTTCAGGACTACTCATCTACCTTTAGTGTATACCTGGAATTCTACTCTCACCTCCAAGAAGCTGTATGTAGCATATGCAATGGCTACAACATAATAAATCATCTCAGCAGATGACTACACCAGAATGAGGGTTATGATAGACTTCAAATCTATCTGAGTTGGGGGATGTCTACCCCAAGTATGTGAAGACTTCCTCCAACATCTCATCTCTGGATAGATGAGACCAATTTATTTCAATAAGCAGAAGACACTTAAGTAGGTGGAGAGTTTAGAATTTGGTCAGATATCAAAGATGCTTAGATAATCCACTGCATCCCTAGGCCATCACCAGTTGTTCCGATTTTTGTCTTGGAATTGGACTTCAATGATTCTGTAAGAGAAAGTGAGATTGACAATTTTGTATAACTCTGCCTCACTTTAAACCAATTCATGCAAGAGACAAGGTTTCATACCATAAGTTCATTGGTCCTCTTGGAAAAACAAGGATAAGCAATAACATGTTTGTGGTATGGGAAAGTATTACCCCCAGACCAGTTGAGTTTGTTCAATCTACTTGATGAAATCACTTAAGAGTCAGGGAATGGAGATGATAAGGTTTTAAAATTTTGTTCTTTTATTGCTTTTTTATGTTAATAGCTTATAAAAGTCATCTGGTTCACACCCTTAATATCCTATTCTGAATGTAAATAAAACTGGGACCTTTAGGAGTCTGATGGGCTATTTCAACTTATGGTACAGGAAAAAACATTCTTTCTATATCATATAGATGCACAAAATTTCATTAATGGATCCCAAAATAACATTTAAGTAACTGCACATAGAAGTTTAAACTCAATTGTAAATATGAAATTCAACAAATTCAAATTTGAAAAATATGAGATCCAAAACACTTAATTTTGAGAAATCAGATTTCCAGGTCACCTTGTAAACTTTATTCTATGGGCCTATGATCAATATGGGGGTTCAGAGATATTCCTTTAACTAGAAGGTCTCTGTAGCTCTAGCTGTATTACTAAGCATCAAGAGTCTAGGAATGCACTATCCATAGTTTTCATATCAGCTCTTATCCTGGTAACTGACAAAGTAGAGCAACAGGACTTAAGCATTACAACCAATGAAAGTTATCTCAAAGCTATTTTTCAAATTTATAAAGGAAATATATGTATAAATATATGTATATCTATGTATAATTATAGTTTTAAAACAAAACATAATAAAATAATTGATTTCTTGTTCTCTCATGGGTCCCTACTAATGAATATAGCATATCTAAATATTGTCACATTTTAGTATCTCTTATGGTCTACTCCCTCACCCAATTCACACTCAACAGATTGGGTTCCCCAAGATACAACCACCCCAAGTTCAAGAAACTCTGTGAATCTAGACACCTAAAATTATAACTTATGAGTCATCACTGATATATTAACCATTAATACCAATCAGTGATCACGATTAGCTTAGAGTAAAGGCATTTGCTGAAATGGCATGTTAGGAATAGTAGTTATATCCGTATTCAAAAAATCTGTGGTACACTCTCCTACAGCTATGCATTAGATCAATGGGAAGCTTAGGCGTATGCATAGAATACACGAGTAGAAAGGTACTCATAGAGAACCCGTGTGGTCAAAGTGACCACTCAGACTTGAAGCATTATAGGACCCCACTGTTTTTATGTCTTTTGTATTACTTACACCCATCCAGCTATTCAACTGGACTCATTTCACCTGTTCCTGTCCACAGCTAAACTCTTATCAGATGCTGAACTCATTGGGTCAGTTTTCTAAGGGACATGGCTTCTTCTACTGCATGAATTAGTATATTGAAAGATGACATTGATGATGGGGGCAGGGAAAATGAAAAAGGGAATTCCCCTCCCCCATTGTTGTTTATTCAAGGGAAAAGGCATAGGATATGAGAATCTAGGTTCTTTGTCTCTAGCTGGGCTTCTCTTTGGCCACCCCAAATGACTGACCACCCAAACCTGGCTCATGTTTTTAAGGTTACCAGGGATATGGTTTTATCTTTTGGCAATGCCTTACCAGATAAAATTCCTTCAAGTTTATTGAGAAAATTCTTCACAACTCCTACAGGAATAAAGAAGTGTGAATGTATTTTGACACTTCCTTTGAACTAAATCCTTTAAAAAGTGTGAATGGATCTTTCTGTGTTTTAAGTTTACAATCTGAAACCAGGTCTGAGCTGCTAAAGGTATCTTGACCTTTTCAAACTGTGAATGTAACCACTCAGACCAAATGGAGCAAAACTTTATCATCTCATTGTCTATTGTCTCTTTTTATTTTCCCCTTATATCCATAAATTTCATCAGGTGGTTTAGTGGACTCAAGTGATCAAGGATCTCCCATTCAACACAACCTCCATACTTGCATATTAATGAAGATAGTAATAATAAATACCATTTACTGTAATGAGTTCCCAATATTTGATTTAAAAAACAAGAGACCAATATGCTTGTAACAGAGAAGGAAACAAATGCTAATTACAACTTCTTGAAAGGGATAGAATAAAATAATAGCATAAATTTATCTAGTTCAATTGAATTCAGTAAACTTTCATTAAGTGCCTATTATGTGAAAAAAATATTAGGTAGGGGGATACAAAATAAGATCTAGCTCAGATCTTGTTCTCAAGGACTTTACTGTTCTTGTGTTATAGTGGTAGTAGTTCCTTATTAAGGAACCAAAGGTAGAAGATGAGACAATTGGTTATAGTGGAAAGAATATTGGACTTGGGGTTAAATATCACCACTGCACACTTGGCATTTTGGGGGCAAATTAATCTCTGTGAGCATTAGTTTACTCATCTACAAAATGAGCTCTATCTGTATCTACATGTATCTGTATTTATATACACAGATACATATATATTACTACTACTATATATTTTCCTTATTTACACTATATATTTCACACATATCCATACACACACACACACACATATATATATATATAATTATATATATCATCTAATCATTTTGTTATTCTTTTGATAATGCATAAGCATTAAGAGATGTAGTTCAAGAGGGGGAAAAATGGACTAGTAAAACAAGCTTTAATAATATCAACCAGCATATGCTACAACTCAGTTTTCCACAAATAAAATTATGCTATCCTAGTGTTGATATTTTGCAGATTTCATTTTTCTAGATTAAACTGGCTTTTCAGGGTTAGTTAAACATTTACAGGGAACTCCATTTATTTTGTAGCCATATATCTTTTTTAATTTTCTTTCTAATGCTTCTAAACATCATGTAATAGAAGCATTTTCTTCTTTTTTTTAGTTTATTCTGCTACACACTAAATAAGCAGTATTATAAAGAACTAATCATTGGCTGTATAAGACAGATTTATTTCCTTTCAGAATTGAGATTTTGGAAAAGAATAACTGTTTTTCCATAAGTAAAATTATATTTTATACAATATTTCTAAGATCTTGCTTTGAGTTTAGAAAGGAAGAAAATGGATCTCTCTCTCTTTCTTTCACACACACACACACACACACACACACACACACACACACACACACACAGCTTTTACATAATCCATAACCTAATTGTCTTTTTTGTAAGCTTAGATTTTTCTGAGTTTGTTTAGAATCCCTGGCTTCCTTCAAACCCCCTCCTTGTAAAGCCCTTTCCTCTAAAGTGAATTTCCATCTTGTTACTATGTGTGTGTGTGTGTGTGTGTGTGTGTGTGTGTGTGTGTGTCATATAAGCTTATTTTTTCATATGTCATCTCCCCCATTAGACTGTGAGTACTTGAGAGCAGGGACTATCTTTTGCATTTGTTTTTATCACTAGTATTTAGCACAATGTCTTGTTTTTATTCCTAGTGTTTAGCACAATGTCTGGTACTTACCTGGTAGTCAGAACATTTGTCGACTGACAAACCAACATGAAAATACAAGCTACTTGGGCCAGCTAGGTGACATGGTACATGGCATAGGGTCCTGGATTCCAGCTTTAGATATGTGCTAGCAATGTGACCCTAGGCAAGTCCCTTCACCCCAATTGCCTTAAAAACAAAAATGTGAGTGACTTGAGTTTAGGGTTGTTTATTGCCCCTCAGTTTTCCCAATACTCCAGTTTCTGGTGCTTAGAATAGGTTTCATTGATTCCAGACCCCTCTCGATATGGTATTAACAGCTTAAAATGTCTTCCTTTTCAGCATTTCTACTTACTATTCCTATTCCCTATTATTCCTTCAAAACATGTACATTAGAACAGAAAAATACCAAGTTTCTGTGAAACCAGTTTGTTTTTTGTAGTTATTGATGGTGTTTCATTTTTGTATTTTTATGTTTTATTTTGGTTCTTTTGCTCCTAATGAAAATAATTCAATGACAGGAGAAGAGATTCTTCCCTTCTTAGGTCAAAATTATACTTTCTTTCTGTAGTATTTGTAAAAGGCTCTGAAGTTCCTCAAGATGAAAAGTCTCCAATAGATTCAAGCTCAATTCTCTCATCACATCTTTTTTTTCCCCCTTTAATTTATTCATGTCACTAAGAACTCTGTACATACATCAAGGGTGAATGAAGAGGAGATGGAATAATTGAGTTTCATAAATATTCAGGACTTGAGGATTGGTCCATTTAGAATGTTGTATTACAGAATGATAGAGGTGGAAGGGGGAAAAATGTGCGGTGATATTTTCCATCCTTCCTGGAAGTCTTACTACTTTTTACTAGGATGAACTTTAAATGTATTATATACTTCATGGTATACTGTGAAGTCATCAGAATGTATACTACTTTCTCTATCATTGATCATAATGCTTCCAACTTTCCTAGATAGTTGTGATGAGATATGATGGTATAAGAAAAAAAAACTTCACCTGGTGGGCCAACCTTTTAGTGATAAGTTTCTCTTATCTGAGATGTAATACTTCTCAGAAGATACAGTGGAGCCTTATCATATATATATATAAAGTCAGAAAGAACTTTAAAAGTCTCATAATGAAATTCCATCATTTCATAAATGAAAAAAGTGAAACTCAGAAAGTTTAGTGGTTTGTCTAACAACATATGGATAGTAAGTTTCAGAGGTAGGAATTTAAACTCAAGCTCTTTGTTTACCTTTTTACCCAATGGCCTGTGACTGAAGTCTTTTAATTTAGCATGATTTGTCAGAACTTTTGTTTTAATGACAAAGCCTTTGAGAATTCATACCATCATAAAACATTGGCTTAGAATTTGAGTTCTACAGAAGAATGGGAAATAAACAAAGAAAATATGTAGTTATAATAAAAAATATGGTAATAAATATCCTCAGAGGTACCTTTAGAAGATTAACAATGATTAATGGAGGAAATTTATTTTTGTTACCCTTTATTTTATGGATACATTCCCTATTTTCTCTATATTTCCTTATAACCCTACTTGTCCAATGCCTCTAGCTTCCCTCAAGGCACTTAAATGAAATAACCCTAAGTTTTTCCCTTTCTACCCTACCTACTACCAGCAGGATCATAGGTATAGCCAATATAGGGTGAACATAAAAGACAAGAAAACACTGAAACATTGAAATGTGAGAAAATAATAGGGAAATATTCTAACACTTATGGAATGATCAGAGAAAAACTAAAGGCATTAAAGAAATTCCACACCCTAATAATAATTTAATAAACTCTGCTGTCATCTCAAAGAATCAGGATGGTTACCTTGGTGATGAAAATTGTTCTTTCAGCTTCTTGATTCTGTCATTTTTTTCTACACATGAATTCATAATATTTTGGATTTATTAGCCATTTGAAAGTGATAAAGATAAATCACCTACTTTAACATGGCCACGGAAGTCTTTATATAAAATTACAACCTCTTTGTCAATTCAGCAATATTATAGGCTGTGATTATTAGAAAATTAAAACTATTTGTCATGAAGGATAAGATATATAATATAAAAACATGACTCTGTAGAGAGTACCATACACCATCAGAAATGTGTTCATAAGTATCATTTAGTTTAAGTCAAAGTCCACTGTGTTTTTAAATTGGTTGCATTCAATCTTTGTTAATGAATATGACCATTACAAAGATGAGCATTTTTAACTTTTAAGACTGTTGTCTATTAAAAAAAACATCCAATTCACAATTTCTTCTCATTAGGGAGAAGGAACTGGAAGTATTCTAAGAGCTTGGTATTAGAACACACAATTTTGAAACCAATTCTAAAATTGACTAGCTGAGTGAGACACTGGGGAAGTACCTTATCCTCTCTGCCCCTTAGAATCCTGAACTATCATAGAATCAAAGATTGAGAACTTCAAGAGACCTTTGAGGCCATCTTGGTCAATCCAATTGCTTTATACATGAGGAAACAGGTCTAGAAATGCCAAGAAACTGAAATTCAGAAAGATTAAGCAACTAGTTTCAGATTCAAAAGTGGAAAAACCAAGATTTAGACCAGTAATGCTATTTAATCAATCAGTCAACAAGCATTTGTTTAGTGTCTGTTATATGTGAGACATCTTAATACAAAAAGTGAAAACTAGTCCTTCACTTATGTAGCTTATGTTCAATCAGGACATACAACATATAAATGCAAAGTGCATTTCTCCCTATATATCTTTATACATACATACATGCATGCATGCATATGTGTGCACAATAAAACACAAGTTAAGTTTGAGGAGGTACAAAAAGTCAAGGATGAGATCAGTAGTCTAAACCTAGCACATATTTCCCAGTACCATATTTTGTGTTCTATAATGAATTTCTTAAAAGATAGTCTTGTATTTGTCTCTATATTTTTGGAGCCTTGAACTTTTGGCAACATGAAACATTGAAGTAACATTTCTATGATAAAAATGCATGTTTTGCAGAGTTTTTACATTTTTAAGTTATATTTGAAAAATGCATTACTCAAAATTTTCAAGTTTGAGTAAGTATTGAAAAGTATCCCTACTATAATTTGTGATACCAATGCTTATTAGAAACTCTAAAATGTATGTTTCTTTACTAATAGACAATTTGTTATACGACATTGGTGCTTTTTGTTTAGAGTGATATACCACTGCATTCTGTTAATTATCTTAGCTTTTTAGGTGAGGCTGATATTTTTAGTTTTTAAAAAATTCAAATTTCTAAATAACCAAAATAAAGTTTCTTAAAATTAAAAGCATCAGCAAAGTTTGAACTATCATCCTCTCAGCAGCATAGAGAGGAAATTGCCCTATGAGTTGTAAAGCATTACAGGAATGTGAGTTGTAGCCTGGGTTTCATTGATGTTATATATTTTATTAAAAGTTCTGTCTGAGATTTCTGGGGTGATGAATCTTACAATTACTCTTAGCCTGGACCTTCTGTGTTGGCTGCATAGTTTACTTTGTTTTCATTGCTCTCTTCATAAAGGAGAAAAATTATCCTTATAATCAAAAAATGTTCAGAGAAGGAATGGTTAATTTTTTATCCACAAATCTGAGGAAATCATTCTTGCAGCTTTCAGATATAGTAATTATTAGTTTGAAAGTGGTTTGAGAGTTGCACAATAGAGTGTAGATGAGAGATGATCTTGTTTCATAGACCCACCCACCACTCTGCAAATGGAGTGTTCAGGTAAAGACTTCATAATTCAGTCTAATTCCCTAACATGTCAGATATGGAAATATTTCTGCATAATTCTACCAATAACTCCATGTCTAAATTTCCTGCTAAAATCTAAAATTGTTTTTATTCTATTTGGTCACTGTGTTTTTGTAATGCCTTGATATGTGACAATATTTCTTTACTTTAAAAAATTAATCATCAGGGCAACTAGGTGATTCAATGGATAGAGCACTAGCCCTGGATTCAGGAGGACCTGAGTTCAAATCTGGCCTCAGACACTTAATAATTACCTAGCTATGTGATCTTGGGCAAGTCACTTAACCCCATTTGCCTTGCAAAAAACAAAAACAATATAAAAAATTAATCACCTCATAAGTCAAGTTAGAAGCAATATATTACATGAATATATTTTGAGTATTTTTGCTTTATTGTTGATGATCCTTAAACACATTTATTACCACCCACATGATTCTACATAAATGATGTTCTATTACTTAACTAATGGACAGAACCTTACCATGGACAAGTCACTTAATTTCTACTATTGGACTGCAAACTCTTTTTATGGAGAAATCTCTTGATGATCAAAAAAGAGATCTCTGGTATCTCTTTAATATCCATTAGAAGGTGACATTGATTATATCTCAAAGTTCAATGAGATCAATTAAACATAGGTAATTTCAACACTATTAATTTCTGCAGTTTCAAATATGTGTCTTTGTACTCTAAAATAATCTGAAATTGAAAAAGGAGGAATATTAGGGGGAAAAAGAGGACAAAATGAGCTCTTCCATATTTTGCATTTCTACCATATGTGTAGATGTTACAGAAACAGTATTTTAAAAAAATTATCATACCTATCATTGTTTGTGTCCTAATAGACTATTAGGTTAGAAATGGCTAAATTATTTTTTTCACCAACCTAATCCTTTACTTTTTCAATTTTAAAAATTTATTTTATTTTTAAATTATGGAATAAAATATGCATTTTTATAAGACAGTATAATTAAAAAAAGATGATTACCATTAAACTGCAAATTTACCATGCATAACTTTCCCCTCCTTTTAAATATACAACTAAGTTATCATGTAAATTTTTTCCCCACAGTCCATCATTACACACAAATAGATATATATATATATATATATATATATATATATATACAAAATCATTCTATACATATTTGTATCTATCAATTCTTTCTTTGAATGCTGATAGTGTCTTTCTTTATATTTCTTTATATTTAATTTGGGTTTTAATGATAGTCAATGATTCTAAGGATACATCTTTAGTGGTTGAGTACTGTTATTTGTAGGAGCATCTAGAGAACTATGACATCTTGCAAATTCAAATCTGCTCTCAGATACTTTCTAGTTTTGTGACCCTGAAAAATCACTTAATCTGGTTTGCCTTCATTTCCTCATAGAGAAGAAAATGGCAAATAAAGTCAGTGTTTTTCTAAGAAGACATGAAGAGTCAGACATGTTTGATTTATTCATTTGAAAACATGGTCTTAACATCTCAGTAACAATCACGATTGTGAACAAAGTTGGAATTTCTCAGAAGCAATTGAGAGACGCTGGAGTTTATTTAGTAGGTGCTATAAATGGCTTGTGATTTTTAGACCAGAGTGATTAAAATTTTTTTTATTAAGACATTTTAATAAATGGCACATCTCTCTCAAGGGGAGTGGGGCACTGAAATCCAGAACCTCTAAGGTTATATGCACTTTGAAAGGCTTTGTTCCTCCCTCACTACATGCCAATCATTGACTGCCAATCTTTGACTAGGGTCACAATCTAATTGATACATTTGTCCCCATAAGTTTTCCCCACTCTGTTCATTATACTAACGTGCAAGAACAGCTACCTTCTTGAGCATGCACAAAAGAGAAGGACACAGACCCTAGGTTAACTCAGACCTGGTTGGGGCAGACCTGACCTAACTCACAGATCTACCCATAGGCAGACTCCAATCTTTATAATGTAAACTAACAATTCCCTCTTTACATTCTTATGGAACCCAAACACCTATCCTCACAGTAGGTTAGGTTTGCATTTCAAGAAATTCATTTAACAACCATGTGAAAGACAGGTTAGAGGATAAAGAAGAGGCTTGAATCAGGAAAACACTTGGATCAACTAGAAGTCAGTCACAATATTGTAGGCAAAAGAAGATGTGGACCTGAGCAGTGTTTTTTATATTACCGGGTTTTTTGATACTCATTAGGTGGATCCAGAAAGAAGTTGGATTCTAGAAGTGTTGTGGAAGTAGAATTGTTAATGATTAGCAAATGATTAGATTTGTAGGTTAAGGATGTCCCCAAAAGTATAAATCTGAAAGCGATGCCCTGACTTGAAATAGAGAAATAGAGAATGGGAGGATTTGAGATGAATGATGAGATCTGTTTAGACATAATGAGTTTGATATATCCATATAATATCCAGTTAGAAAGGATCAATAGGCAATTGGCAATGCAAAGAATGAGTTTAGGAAAGAGACAAGAGTTGGACTTAAGAGATCTAGCAGCCATTAGTGGAGAAGATAATTAAACCCATGGTAGCTGATAAATGCACCTTGTCAGAGAATACAAGGTCACAAAGGAAGTATCAGAAACAAGATTTGAACTTAGACCCTCTTTATCTAATGCTTTTTTCCCTTGTACCCTAGAGTGAGAACAATCTTTTTGGTTTGGGGATATAAATGTTATTTACAAAACATAATGTTGTTTTCAGGATTACCTCTAACAATAAAGGTCTTCCTGAAGCTGTTGCTTAGAAATTTACTCCATTCTGAATGTCATTGCATCATACAATTATTTCTTTGTGTCTCATAGCTATTCCATGTGCTTGTACCAGATATCACCTCCTCAGTAACCTATAATATCTACAATGCCAAAATTACTTTTCCAACAGCATCCCCTAACCCTACCTTGTCCCACCCATCATGTCATTGCCATTGTATAATAATATTCCTTAGCAAATGTGCTCTGTATTCTCAGTCCCCTCCTTTTCCCAAGAACACTTTTTCATTTTAGTGGACTGAATTTTAGTTTTTAATGGAGTAAATTTTCTAAAAACAGTTATATTTGAATTATAATCTTCATCCCACACATGTCCATATATATATTCTGTCTTTCCATACTTACCACTCTTCCAGATTTCCCTAATACATCTAAGGTATCACTATCTTTTCAGTCACTCATATTTGGTGTCATCCTTGACTCCTCACTCGCTTACATGCAAAATATCCCAATGATTGTCAAATCTTGTTCCTACTTTCCATCTGTTTTCTTATCTCTAGTTATGGAGCCATTCTTACAGTTCAGACTCATCACTTATCAGTCATTCAGCAAACATTTATTAAATAATTATTTCTAAGAACTGGAGATGAATGATCAAAAAATGTTTTCTTTCCTTAAGTACGTATTCTAGTGGTAGTGGTGTTGCAATAACACAACTGTGTACTCTAAGATAGTGTAAATGGGAAGTAATCTCAGAATAACAGTGGTATGTAAGGGAGATGATTAGTTGGGAGGGAGCACCATTCTCATGGAAAAGGTAGGATTTCAGTTGTATTTTGAAGGAAACCATGGAAGAGACGAGGCACAGGTGAGGAGAGAATTATAGGCACAAAGAACAGCCAGTAAAAAGGCATGTGGTCTGAAGTTGGAATTTTGTATACAAAAACCAGCAAGAAGGTCAGTGCTGTTGGATATGAAAAGGGAGTGGCAAGGGATGAGGGAGGGGGAGAGCAAGGAGCAAGTGTATAGAAGATTCATCTTCCTGAGTTCAAATTTGGTCTCAAATGCTTATAGGTTTTGTGACCCTGGATAAGTCACTTGATCTGTTTCCCTCAGGCTCTTCATCTGTAAAATGAGCTAGAAAAGGAGAGGTTTGAAGGGACATTAGTAGAAAAGTAAGAAGGACCAGATTGTAAAGGAATTTAAAAGCCAAATATAGGATTTTATATTTATAAATCTAGAGATAATGTTGAGCCATTCTTGTGACTGCTTTTGAGTGTGTGTCAGAGAGACATGGGGTAGGAGGCTGTGGGTGGGGGAAACTAAATAGTGTACTGAATAGAGCACCAGCCCTGAAGTTGGGAGGATCTGAGTTCAGATTCAGATACTTGCAAACCACTTAACCCTAATTGCCTCAAAAAAAATTGTGGGTGGAAGATGGTTAGTTGTTTAGGGGAGGACGCATATATTATTATTGTTCATCCTTCATTCATATTCTCTAACCCAAAAATCTTTTCATATGATTAAGTAGTGTTCAATTGTAGTCTTGAGTTGCATGAGAATTGGAGCTGCTCAAAGTCAAGTCTCTATACCTTTAATCCATCCATTCATTTTAGTTTTCTCAGATGGATCAGAGTGAGGAAGACACAAAATTGGGAAACCAACATTAGGCTATTGCAATAGTCCAAGTGGGAGGTGATAAGTACCTGAACTAAGGTATCATCTACATATACAATGAGAAGGGGATTTATATAAAAGTTGTGAAGATATAAATGAAAAGATTTGACAGCACATTGCATTTATGTGAGGTGAGTGTGAGTGAGGAGCCAGGGATGACACCTGGATTGAGAACTTAGGTCACAGGGAAAGTGGTGACACTCTCAACATAAGTAGGGAAGTTGGAAAGGGGAGAGAGTTTGGGAAGAAAGATAAGGAATTGTATTTTGAGTGGCTTGAGTTTGAGGATGTTTTTAATATATCCAGTTTGAGATGTCCAGTTTTTATCTGGTGATGGAAGACCAGATATCAGGAGAGAAAGAGGAGGCCTGATTAAGGAGATATGAAAATCATCATCACTTATTGCAGTTTTTTCCTATTGATCTTCTTTCTTTGTCTCCTATTCAGACTATCCTCCACCCACCTTCCGAAGGAATTTCCTCAAAGTGCATGTTGTCTATGTTATTCTCCTACTTTACAAATTGTAATTGTTTCCATTTGTCTCTCAATCAAATATAATTTTATTTTAGATTCCTATTTTGTGCAAATTTTATAATGTACATAATTTTAATATAGTAGTACATTTATATGATTAATAAATAAACATACATATAATGATGATGTGAGATCAATTGATTTTATTTTTTCTCTTGACAATGGTATATGATCAAAAATGATTGGAGACTACCTTAATAAGCACCTACTTTTAGGGCAGGTAATTTGCCAGATATAAGAATTTTAAACAAAACAGCAACAGTCTCTGACCAAAAGAAGTTTCACATCCTAATGCTTTGTTCTTAATTTTCGAAGAAAACTATGGCTTCAGCGAAGTTATGTCATAATAAGCACAGGAATTGAATTTGAGGGAGGGCGTGCTGTGTTAAGTCACCAGCCTCACTTTCTCTTCCAGAGCTATCTGGATACAGTGACCAGATAGGAATCAGGACAACTGGAGAAGGCCCTGGATGTGAGAAAATCGGGGTTAAGTGACTTGCCCAAGATCACACAAGTGACAAGTGTCAAAGTGTTCAAGTGTCTGGGGTCACATTCGAACTCTAGTCCTCCTGATTCCAAGATCAGTGCTCTATCCACTGTGCTACCTAGCTACCTCACATTCTACTAAGGAAAGAAAAGATACACACTTCACTACCCTCCACAAATTTGATGATCCAGTGACACTGATTCCTTGTTCCTATACCATGAAACTCCATCTCTCAACTTGCCAGCATTTTCACTGTCTGTCTTCCATTCTTAGAATAAGCTCTGTCTCATTCCCATCTTCTGACTTTCTTGGATTCCTTCAAGTCCTAGCTAAAAGTCTACCTTCTGAAAGTGGTGTCAAACAAATAGAAATGAATCCTTGTAGATATCATTTTGACTTAGAAAATCACTAATTAACATATCTAGGTCATGGTATATTTTTATTTGTTAGTTATTTCCCAATTATATTTTAATCTAATTCAGTTCTCATGCAGCATTTTTGCCATATCATTAAAGGCTAAAAGGGATTATTATTTCTCTGTTTTACTGGAAGCCTTTCCTGGTTGCCCCCCCCAATTCTAGTACTTTCCCCTCTATTGATTATTTTCATTTGTCTTGTGCATAGTTATTTGAATTTAGCCTCCTAAACAGTAAGTTCTCTATATCCAATGCTCCATACAGAGCCTATCCTGTAATAGTTCCTTAATAAATGTTTGCTGATTTGATTCATTGAAATCATTTTGGCGATAGAGTATTCATAAATAGAGACAAAAGGAAAGTCCTTATGCAGAAGCTGGTTTCCCTTAGAGTTATCTTTTGATTTAATTCAAGATATATTTATAAAGTAAATTTTAGGAACCAGGTGCTAAATTATACTGATGAGGAAGGCAAAATGAATCTGCCCCTGTCCTCAAGAAGCTTACATTTTATTAATAGCTTCATATAGATAAATCAATATACTAATATAAATAAATGCAAAATATATATACAAAGTAATTTCCAGAGGGAAAACATTCGTCTAATAATAAAGGCAATTTATTAACATCAGAATAGAGATTGAAGAGTGAGATAGTAACAACTGAGACATGGGACTAACATAAATTGGAGAGAACGAGATTTTCTCTTTTGAAGAATTTGAACTCAGAAAGCTGAAAGGAGTCCAACATCACAAGAGGAAGAGATAGAGAACATTCTAGACTTAGAGGACAGTCACCTGTGTCTATGGAACATTTAATACACCTTTCTAATTAAATTTCAAAGAACAATATCACATCTGAGCTGTGTGACCTCAATCAAATCATATGATTTCTCAGATTTAGTTTCTGTATCCATGAGATGGGGGGGGTAATAATTCATTCATTACCAAAGGGACATTGTAAGGAAAATATTTTGTATGCCTTAAAATGCTATAGAAATGTGTGATATTTATTTCAAGGTTCAGATAAAATCTTGGAGCAGAAAATCCTTGCATTTAACAACTCAGTTTTTAGACAATGCCACTACTAAAAAACTGATTTGAAAGAATCAAGTATTTAATTAATAGGAAAAGGTAATTGAAAGCATCATTAGTTCATAAGAAATTACCTTTTATAAGACATGCCTGTAATCATAGCATTTTAGATAAGAGCCTAAATGGTTGTTATCCCTTAGCTAAGGAGTGGGAGAAAGAGTGGGCACGTTCTGTAGCAATTTCTTTTGACTGTTAAGTCACCTGACAGTTATAGACTAAAGCTGGTTAACTTTATTTATGAGATAAAACACAAAGCCCCAGTGGAACAAGACAAGAGCAAATAACTATCATCTAACTTTGACTGAATCATTAGAACTAGACCCTTATATCTCATATTCATGAACACAAAAATATAGGTTTATTAATATCTGATTGATCAAGTAATGCTGTTGGTAATTGGCTAATTTGGCTCTTAGCAATTAATTAACAAAAAGGAGCATGGCTGTCTATCAATATAACATTACTGCCCTACTGTTTTGTGTGAGGTTTTTATGTTACTTTCCAAGTCACAGTGATGGCCTTGATGACCCCACAGCATCTCTGAGCTTCCCTTTTGAACAGCAACACTCACTTCTGAGAGAGCCAGCTTCAGTTAGGGATTCAGAGGAGCAGTTTTCCTTTATGTAAAGCTGAAATATAGAAAAAGGATCTGCTAACTTGAGCTCAGTTGCATCTGTTTTAAACAACTTCACTAGTCAATTTAGGAATTGAGCATTTTGCTTGCAAAAAAAAGCCTATTCATGCACAAAGCGTGTCCCTAGAGGATGAGGGAAAGTCAGCTGGCATTGTCCAAGAAACTGGGACCATAAAAAAATGTGTACCAAATCCTCCACTGTTTATGCCATTAGAATGAAATCTCCACAAAACAGACATGACATACAAGTAAATAAATGTATTTGGGTAGGTACCTTTGTGGCAAAAGACAACATACCGGCTGGGGCAGTAAGTCCTTGGGTTTGGTTCTTGGGTTGGGTTCTTAGACTAGCTCCTCAACCAGTATGCTGTCCATTGCCACAAAAATAATCAAGTATATTTGTTTGTAAACCATGTCAATCTTGTGGTGATTTGAAATAGTTACACACAAAAAACGCAAACTGATTTGCTTAACTTTGTTCCATAATTGTTGCTGTGGGGGTGGCCAGGTGGCACAATGGATAGAGCACAGGCCCTGGAGTCAGGAGTAGCTGAGTTCAAATGGGTCTCAGACACTTAATAATTACCTAGCTGTGTGGCCTTGGGCAAGCCACTTAACCCCCTTTGCCTTGCAAAACCCTAAAATAATAATAATAATAATAATAATTGTTTCTGTGCAAAGTTAAACATGTCATTTTGGTTTTCAAATTTCTGATAAGTTCTAAAGGATATATTCTTATGGATATATTTTCTGCTGTTAGCCTCCTGCCCAAATTTCCTAGTTTGTTATATCATTTTTTTGTCTATTGCAAAAGCTTCTATGGTAATTACCTAATTCTCAAGAGAGCTACTCTGGGATAGGCCATCTGTCCAAGAGATAAAGTACAAAAAGCTTCCAAAGTCTTAAAACTACTAAATTGTCTGGTCTAAAATAGGAATCTCTCTCTCTCTCTCTCTCTCTCTCTCTCTCTCTCTCTCTCTCTCTCTCTCTCTCTCATCCACAATATTTTAGAAGGTGCAGAGGAAGACAAAATGAATATTTCTGATAGAAGTACATTAATCCGATTGATTATTTGATTTTCAAACTTTATCAAAGTGTAGTTAATTTAGATAATAATTCAGTTTTTAAAATAATGCTTTTTTTAGTTCAGATCTATTTTTTTTTTTTGGTAGGGTCCTCTTACTGAATAAACATCCTCTGCCAAGGCAATTTGCAACACTTTATGACTTGGGCCCTTAAAGAAGGATGTCTGGGGTATTGACAAGTTAAAGGATTTATTCAGGATCACCCAGATAATATTTGTCATAGGCAAGTTTGAACCAGATTTCTAGTTCTCTACTACAATCTCTCTACTACAATAGTCAATTTCTCAATTGCCTCAAAAAAATGACTATATTATGGATGAAACCTATCAACACTATCTTTAGGGTAGAAAAGGAAGAAACCAGTAATATAAAAATATAAGCAAAAAGAAAGACAATTCCTGCCTGGAAGGGTTTGACATTCTAATGGAGGATATCAACACACAAAAGGGAGCTGAAAAGCTAGGTTGGAGATTGGGATAATTAAAGTAGAGGGTGAAGGGATATGGTAATGAGTTTCAGAAACCAAGAAGAAAGACCATCAAGAGGGGAATGAGGGCTAGCTTAAGTCCCTCCACAAAATAGAGGTTTAAGAGAATCTCACCATGGGAGAGTGAGCAAACCTTAGAGAGGGGATATTTCAAATTGAGAAGGATGCAGGCATAGCTGGATGTTCTAGCATGAGGAATCTCCAGGTGCTAAGGAAATTCTAGAATAAAAGTGAGAAAACCTGAAATATAAGGTTGGCAACACTTCTATTTGTGTATCTAAAAATGTGCTTTGAAAAGCTGATTAAAATAATTTTCTTCCCCCCTCCTCTTTTTTTTTTAAAGTTTTTGCAAGGCAAATGGAGTTAAGGGGCTTGCCCAAGGCCACACAGCTAAGTAATTATTAAGTGTCTGACACTACTGGATTTGAACTCAGGTACTCCTGTCTCCAGGGCCAGTGCTTTCTATTCACTGCACCACCTAGCCGCCCCCACCCTTTAAAAAAACACAAAAACAAGTCTTGATATGCAGGTAGCAGATGAAAATTTTCTTGTAGAACCCCCTTTAAGTAAATATAGATATCCCTTCAGCATCAGGGGAGTTAGGTGCAAGGTGTCTGCTGCAATCTGAAAAATCCATATAAAATTTTTTGACTCTCCCTTCTTCCCAGAGCAGAAATCTAAATTACTATGATATTAAAAGATAAAATATGTTGAGTGATTATATAATACCATTCATATATTTTATGCATTTCTGAGCTTCTGAACTTTTTTTTTGTTTCATCTGTTTAACCTTTGTATGTTTTCTGGTGACCGGCAAAACTTGCAAAAAATTTATTTCTTATGCCAACCTGTTATATATCAAAATCAAGATTGGGAAATTCACAATAGGGAAAGTTATGATATGAAAGGGATAACTTCAGTTCAAATGTTGATACATTTTAAAAAATACCATCATTGGTAGAAGAAACTCTCAGTGGCAAAACACCTAATAGCAATGCTAATCAGTATATGCTGTACAATTTGTAGTCTTCGAGACTTACCTGGGTCTTATAACCAGTATGTCGGAGGTAGAACTTGAATCATCTAGGACTTTTAGCCAGATATCAAGGATACCTTTGTAGCCATTATATCACATTGCTTCTCTACAGTTAATTAGTTGACTTAACCAAGGTCACACAACTGATACGGGTTGGCTTCAGAATACTAACCCAGGTTTCCTGATAACAATCTCAGAGCTCCTTTCATCTCCTAACACTGCCTCTGTGCCTAGTGACTTCTGATAATATTTATAAAGATCCTAATCTGACATTTATTCTAGATTAAATTAATGGGAAATTCAGAGTTTATTTGCATTCCTAGGCTTATTCAATCACTGGGCTTTTCAATAGATGCAAAGCCATGGTAGAGGCACTTCCAATATAAAGTAATCTATCTATCTAGTCCCTGTAATTATTGGTTCAATGTGATAGCAAATGCTGATTAAGAAACTTGACTCAATAATTCTGAGCTATACTTCCTATTAGGTAGTCGTTACAGCTCATTTCACAAATTCTTAATTTAATATGTAAAAATTGTGTCTTACTAAATCTAAATTAGATTTCGATTAAGGATTCTTAATTTGTAGTGAGAGTAATTGAAATAAAATGTAATTATAGTCTGTGATTGGTTATGGCATTCTAACATAGTGCAAGCTTACCAAGATTTTTCTCCAATGTCATTTTCTTTATGGAACCACTAAAATTTCTCTTATTAGTAAGGTGGTATAAGTAAGAGAAACATCAATAAAAGTAATAAAAATGTTTCCCTTTTATTTGTCACCATCATGTTGTATATGATAATTCAGGAAATACTGTATAGCTCAGGGATTAACTTATATCTTAAGTTCATTTCTTCCTCCCTTCATTATTCAAACTTTTTTCTAAAGTGCAAATTATATTTTCCCCTTCAGAAATTCACAAAGAGAAGGTGGAAAAACAGGGAAAACCCGAAAAGAAAATAGCACCTAAAGGTAATTGTTTTTATTTGTTTTTCATTATTTGTGTTCAGGATTTATTCTTTTCATAACATCTTCTTTGAGCAGGTTGAAATATACTTTTTTTTTTCTTTAATGAGATACATAGGAAGGGAGAAAATAAATAAGACTATTTTGACTATTTTGAAAATATGTTACTTCAGAATTATGAACAAAACCATTGTCAACTTTCTGCCAACTATTGAGCGCAACATATCTAGCCATAGAATAATATTACTAGTAATGTGTCATTTATGTAAATAATGAAATAAAGAAAGTGAAAATTGATTTCTCGATCTTTTTATGGTAAATCTGTGGTATTCTAAAGATTAGTTGCTTTTGAATAACAGAGAATTGTTCTCTCTATGTTTAAAATAAAAAATGCAGATGATAACAATGATCATAATATCAAGTGTTTGCTATCTATCTATCTATCTATCTATCTATCTATCTATCTATCTATCTATCTAATCTAGTCTCATTTAATCCCTATAGTATATAATGAGATTATTTAAAATTCTGCTAGCAATTTTTAAGCTTCTACCTTGTGAAACTCTGGTAAAAGAAGAACCAAAATGAAGTACAATCTATGACTTCAAAATACATTCTATTAGATGGAAAGAGAATATACATAGAAGTAAATGTTATAAAGTAAATATTTTTGAAGGGAGCCCTAGCTATATGTGTCATTAGGAGATAAGATCGTATGTAGGGAACAGCACTTGAGTTGAGCCTTGAAAAGAACTAAGAATTTCAAGAAGAGGAAGAAGAGGAAGATAAATTTAGTTATGAGGGACATGTATGCCAAAGAATAGAGGCAGAAGATAGAAGATAGATAAGTTTGGCTGGCAAATGCAAAGCATGATGGAGAAAAATATAAAATTAATTTAGAAAAATGAGTTGATTGTGCATGGAGCTCATACATGTAATACCAGCTACTGGGGGACACTGAAGATTGTGAATTACTTGAGCTCAGGAAGTCTTTAATTACGGGACCTAAAGCTGAATGGTTGTCTACCCTAAGCCTGATGTCAATATGGTGAGCCTCCCAGAATTATGTCACCAGGATACTTTGAGATGAAAACAAGGAAAATCAATGTTCTTGTGCCTATCAATGATGGGACTGGGCCCATGAATAAGACCCTGGGAAAGATAATGGAAAGAGAGGGATCTGGAGAAAAGGAGCTAGAGGAACATGAGATAGAGAAAGAGAAAAACCATGAGAAAAAGAGGAAAATAGGAAGAAAAGAATAAATGAGGGAGGGAGAGAAGAAAGGCAAAAAAAGAAGATGGTATGCCTTATTCCATGGAAGTCATAGACACCTTTTCAGTATGAGAGTGACATGGAAGATAGATCCCTATCATTTATGAGGAACTTATAATAACTTCAAAATATATGACAGTCCAATGATTTTGAACTACTTATAACAGTATTATATTTGTGATGGGCATACAATTTGGATGAATATGCAACTGCTTTTTATGAAGGCCCAATGATAAACAAAAAAAAAAATTAAAAAAATCTTTGTGAATTGACTATATTCCTGAGTAATGATGGAACTTTCCTTTACTCTAAAAGTGCCATTTAAGAACCTTACTTCTTGTTTTCCAAATTCTGGAATTTGGAATTTCTTTTTTTTCTCCTGTTCTACACTATAATAATGTACCACAGATCACTGAAACACATTTTAATCCTTCATTTCCCATGCCAGGAAATGCTCTTGAAAATATCTGGAAAAAATGCATAAAGAGATTATATGATCTTATATGGACTTGCCATGTCCCATAATATTTCCTTTATATACATACAGTATGAATGTCTAAAAGTGACAATGAGGATATTCAATGATCCTTCAAATAGAACTTCATCCAGAAACAGTACTAGAAAACTACCCAGAGTTACCCTTGCCTTTACCTTCTTAACAGCTCCTCTCATTTATGGTGACTCTTTTGGCCATGATTATTTGAGCAAAACTAAATTATGATACAGTAATAAAAATAGGAAAAGCATCCAACCAATGACCATCCTTACTGTTGTATTTGCCAATATCCTTATCTAATTAGTGACTCTCTAATTTGGATGTCCTAATGAAATGAGGAATATTTAATAGCCATTACATTTGTGTGATGTGAGTAGAAACTGAAAGAAGTTCTAAGTGTTAAGCCTTTGGGTATAGTTCATTCTCACAGTATATGGAATAATTAGTATTGTGTATAATAGAATTGTGTACTATAAAGTTAATTGTAATAACTACCAAATCTAAGTAATACAAAACTAGTTTCTGATTAACCTTGAGCTATGTTAATATTTGTATTGTTGTTACAGCGCTCCACTTGCTAAATCATTTTTTTCTGATGAACTCAAAACATTTTACTGATATGGCCTCTTTAAGTTTAACAGTGCTCCATATGTTCCAGATTTTCAGCCAATCCTCATATAAAACAAGACATTAACCCTTACTCATCTGTAACCTATTTTTACTTTTACTTAAGGATTAATGTCTGCTTACTTCTCTTCTCTCTCACTTTCTCCTCTTTCCTCTCTCCTCCCTCCTCTTTCCACTCTTTTTCTCTTTGTTCTTTCTTCTTTTGTTCAAGGAAGTTTGACATAGCTTGGAGGTTCTATTTGCCTATGTAAAATAAATATGAATTTCCTAGTTTTGTGTGTTTCATTTGGATGAATGATCAAGGAGAAACACAGGAGTTTTTTAATTGTTTTTTTTTATCCTTCTCTAGGTTTTTACTGCTCAGTTAATGTTGTTGCTCCTGGGTTGTATGTAGCTATGCAGATGGCACCATTTGTTTTTTGGACCTGGCTCTATTTGGACCATGCTGTCAAAGGCTTCGAGCAGGGTACTGTAGAGTGGGTTTATTAAACTGTCAAAAGAGCTAGTGAGCATTGAATAATTAAAACAGTGAATTTGGCTGCAAGTCCCCAATTTCTCCAAGCCTTTCCTAGAGTCAAGGAGGTTGAGTAGCCTGGATAGGTTTTCTGAATAGTCCAGATATATTTTAGGATACCGAATATTTCTCAGTAATGAGGGAATGAAGTTTAATGATTTCATGACAGGGCAGTGATTAGATAGATGGATTTTACATTTTATTCTATATATTGGCTTCTAGTATGATTGAGGTTGAGATTTGAACTTTGTAAGGTTTCTCTTTTATGAACAGGGGTATATTAGAATGTCCCTAATTTTGTGGAAATAAATGTGTGTATTCACACATATACACACACACATGTTTGTATGTTATAGTATATGGAAGTCTATGCTTAACAGAACTTTAATACCCTCACAAAAATACATTGTACAAGATTTTAATAATAACCAGTGTTATGTAAAAAAGGAATGATGGATTGGTTGCTCATCAAAAGGTTATGAAGTAGATCTGATTTTTGAAAGGTATAAATACTTGTTTGGGGTATTTTTGAAGGAGGAATTTCTGATTTTGCAGAAATTACCTACTTCAATGTTTTTGTAGGAGAGCTGTTATTTTGGACAAATCAGATTTTTCTCTCATTATTGTATTAATTTCATTTCAATTTCCACGATTGTGTTTCATAAGATCTAATAATGGTTTTAGAAGTTTAGAAATTATCTAGTTCACTAAATTCCTTCTTTTTTTTTACATGAAAAAATGAATTGAAATGTTCATTTTCAACATAAGTAGCAGAACTGGGACAACTGTAACTAAGAGGGGATAGTCAAATTGTCCAAAGACTGGAAATTTGACCCAGGAGAGGAACTGAGAAGGGCCATTGGCAAACTATCCAGTCTAGTATAAAAGAAGGCAGGGGAAGGGCCTAGTAATAAGCAATAGGGTGTGTTATGGACAGTTTTAGTCAAAAATAAGATTGTGAGATGAGGCAAGGAAGCGTAATTGTGACAGAATGAAGAAAGGGGCCATAGCCTTTTTTAAAAAGGTCAAGTTCAAGTTCCGGCCTGTTCTAATTCTGTAGGCAAGGAGTTCAGCCAAGGTCTGGCTCATTAATGAAGTCTCCTCAGTGCAGACACCAAATTGTCTCTAAAACAAGCAAACAAAAACTAAACATTTTCAAGTATTTATTGAAATATAAGATCTTAAGAACCCTAATGAGAATTATGATTCCATTACAATTTGTTTAGTGTCCCAGACCTCTTCATGAAGACTAGGACTTCTCCATGGATTTAATTTAACATTAAGAAAATATGATTCATTTGACTTAGATTTCTCTCTTCTTCTTCTTCTTCTTCTTCTTCTTCTTCTTCTTCCTCCTCCTCCTCCTCCTCCTCCTCCTCCTCCTCCTTCTTTTAAGGTAATCTGGATTAAATGACTTGTCCAAGGTCACATAGCTAGTGACTGTAGACTTGAAACTGGGGCTGTGCTTTATCCACTGTACCAACTAGTTGCCACAGGGTTGCTTTCTTCTCAAGCTATTGGTTGACTCTGCAAGTATAAACAACCAAGGACCATAGTTAGCATGAAAACAAAAGCACAGAAAAATTAAATATTTTCAGTTCACACAAGCTCATTTGTGTAATTACAGGGAAAAAAAAATCACTGTAAAACTCAGGTTTTAAAAATTTATAATTTATTGCTCCAACTTTTTGAACAGTCAATGTATTTCTGCTCCATTTTTGAGAAGAAATGTGCTTACACAATTCCTTAATTGCAGAATCTTTCCCCTTTATGGCCAAGTTATTCATTTTATCATTATAGTGACATTATAAAATAAAGAGTAAATATTATTTTAATATTTCAGTAAGAAATGACTGAATACAATAGAGTTTACCCATATGTGGGGCATATCTATCAGCCTTTCAGTTTTCTGTACAAGGACATGAAATTAGGAAAAATGTTGAATTTTCATATTTTATGTTGGAGTGTTTTTGAATAAACATCAGAGTACATAAATATTGACTGCTGATTCTTCTTAGATCAGTAAAACATGAGAGATCTGAGCTTTACCTATCTCTGAGCTAACACATTACAATGTCTACAACATTACCTTTGAACTTTTGGTCAATCAAATCAAAAGTCTTATTGACTTTCAGTGGTCTATATAGAGCCACCTTTTATCATATTCACTAGGAAATAATTTTTTTGTCACCAAAGATTTTCTCTCAGCCTGATATTGCTAGTTTGATAAAACTCCTTTGACAGATTGTATTAGGTGATTTTCTGAAAATAGATCACTAATTGCCTAAATGTTTTTCCACCAAAAAAAAAATTCTGAAGGAATTTATTTTAAAATTTATTCCAGTGCTCTATTGGCTCCCAAATCTCTTGCTGTGAGCTCTCCCTTCACAAGCATATATGTTACTACACCCTTGCCTGTCAATCTTATTCAGTGATCTGTATTTTCAAAAGAGAGGATTTATTCTATACCTTAAAGCCTTTCCTCTAGTTGTTGTGTTACTTTGTGATTACTAGTATGACTGATTAAATTAAAAAAATAAAATAATCATCATTCAAATATTTAAGCTTTTATAATGGTAATTGAGAGCAGCTAGGTTATTCAGTGGTTAGCGTACCAGACCTGGAATCAGCAAGGCCTGAGCTCAAATCACTTTAAAATCATTTTTCCAATCATGAGTAAATGATTCATCACTTAATGCTGTTTTCCTTAGTTTCCTCATTTGTAAAATGATCTGGGAAAGGAAATGGCAGTATCTTTACCAAAAAAAGCTCAAATGGGATTCCAAAGAGCAAAGTTAACTAAATCAATCAACCTTTTCTGTTAAACATTTTGCAAAAAATTAAAGCTACTAAAGTGCAAAATTTGGTCATAAAAACAATATGTTCTTTTCAAAAGTAGTTTCCAATTTTGACTAAAAACTTTATTTTCAAAATTTTTGTTTTCATAAACTTTAGACAGAGAGAAAGAAATCAAAGTTTAGTACTGAGATACTGTTTTCTGTTTGAAGTGAGAATACTATTATTCTGTTTGTGAATATATAATAAGCTCCATTTTTTTAAAGTAGATGTGACCCAAGTAGGAAACCAGGACATTTTTTGAACCTTAATAAATATAAAGGATTAGAAAGACTTGTATCAGTTAAATTTTCTACAAAAGGTGACAATATTGAAGTCTATTAACTTTTTGAGCATTTTTTTTAATTTTGCCATGAAACTGGAGTAACTGCTTTCTTCATCTTTACAAGACTTCCTATTTCCTTTCCACTTTGCTCTAGAAAAAAACCCCAAAAAACAAATCCCAAGCAAACCATTTTGACAACTTCACAGTCTAGACCATGCACAGTAATTTAGTTTGAGAATCACAAGTGATTTCCTTTTAGATGAAGCATGTATCTATAGTGTATTACTGGTCTTGAAAATGCTTCAAGCACATGGTGAATTGCTAACCCACAAAAATATATGGCTAAAATCTGAAACTCTGACAGGAAGCCCTCAAGGGTGACATGGAAATTTGATCATTCATACATTCTGGAACATTTTGCCTTTGATAATCCTACTTTTATCCCCTATTTTCTATCATGGCATTTTCCTCCCTTTTTAATTTATTTATAACTATCAATTTTGTGACTTTTAAAAATTAGACTATAAAATCAGAATAGAGTTTTATATATATATATTTTTTCATAATATAGAACATCTGATAGAAAATGAGAATCTTCCTTGTTTATACATGATATGAAGTAGTGATTATTCAGTGAGCCAATTAATTTTACTGAACTAAGATGTTCCTAAGATTCCAATCAATGTCTGGCAATATATCTATTGCATGTACTATATTCCATAATCATAGTTGCTTGCCTCTGCAATGAAGGTATGGAGAAATGCTGAGATCAATCTTGATAATATAATTATTCAACTTTCAGTTTTGTTTACATTGTGTTCATTGTGTATATTTTTCCTGGTTCTGTTTTCTTCTCAACCATAAGATCTTCTCATGCTTCTCTTAAATTTTTATATTCCTTAAGGCATCAATTATGTTGCTGTATATAAGTATTTCACTATTAATTACCATCCACTTTTTTTTCCCAGTACTTTGCTTCCAAAAAAAAGTAGTTTTTTTGAATATTTTGGTTTATATAGGCTCTTTCTTGAACTTCTTGGGAATTATGCATAGCTGTAGGATTTGGGGATCAAAATAATTGTTAAAATATAATTTCAAATTGCTTTCCCTAATAGTTGGCCAATTGGCAGCTTTGCCAACAATATAACATTGTGCCAGTCCCCATGAAGCTCTCTAAAATTGATTCTTCCCATAGTTGGTCACCTTTGCCAATTTGTTAATGAAGCATAATTCCTGCATTGTTTTAATATTATTTTGCATTTCACTGATTACTAATGATTTGGAGCAGTCTTTATCCACTAAAGAATGATTTTTCATCTGTGTATTTTGTGCATGATATGAGATATTTGATTCAACATATTTTCTCCAATAATTTTCCTTCTAATCTTATCTTCATTGATTTTGCTCATTTGAAATCTGTCAAATATAATGTAAGCAAATTTTGTACCTTATTATTTGTGGCTTCTCATCTCTTTTTTCAGTTTAAGAGTCTCACCCAGCCCTGCCATAGTTATATATGAATTGTTAATTACCAGGTCATTGAACAAACTTATTTCTATCAAGTAATTTTCCACAATATTGATTTATTGATGGAAGACTCTTTCTGAAAGCTTTTTTTTTCTCTAGTACCCAAAATAAGATTTTGTATACCTTCCATAAATCTTAATATACAGCCTTCTCACTTTTTATTCCCTTTGCATCATGGACTTCCTTTGCATATTCTTGGAATAGGTCCACATACTCTTCCTTTCTTTGTTTTCTTTGGAGTCATTTATATTTTATCATGCTATGCATCAGAGACAATGTCATTATTGTCCAAATGCATTGATTCACTGATGAAAATTATAAAAACATAGTTTGTTGTTGAAATCTTTGCAAATCCTTTATATTTATCATCTTTATTTTTTCCTCCTTCTAGTTCCATCCACTGATTGAATGATTTTATATGTTTTTGTTTAACTAAGTATCTCACTCAACTTTTTGGTGAGCTCAATTACAAACAATCTACCAAAAACTCCCCAAATTTATGTTAATATTCATAGATGATCTAAAAATTTGATAATGATTTGTGTTTTCTGCCACTTTTTAAAATACTAGACTTTTGTGATGTTAGAAGCAGAAGGGGACTGCTCAAGACTGAAAGCTAATCTGAACTATGTTTTTCTTTATATCATGAATTGCAAGTTCAAAATATTAATAATAATATTGGTTATCCTAGTGAGGATGACCTTCCCCTTCATAACTAGTTACTCCAGTTGAAAATCTGTTGCCAGAATCTCTCTACTACCTTCCTGTACTTATATTCTTTGGGCACAATCTGTACATAAGTGACTATAGATTATTTATACCACAAAGAAACATCACAATAAGAATTTATAGTCAGGATATAAGATACAAGAATAATTGGGGAGGGAAAAAACCCACTTACTTTGTAGTCTAAATGTTTGAATGAGATCAAAGACATAATAGTATGTTTGCCAGTAGCTACTTCATAATAAGTATAGTTTTATTACAAAAAATAAATTTGCACCTTATAAATGGTAACCTCTTAACTATCAACTTTGAATTGTGGCAGTGGTGTGACATGACCCAGGAATGGTACTTATGAAATGTATAAAGAGTAACCGGACAAAGTTAGAAGAGTTTAGTCCCAATTCACAGTTGATTCAATTCACAGTTGAATAGTTTGACTAGTCAATTAACATTTATGGGCCTCTTTTATGTCATCTATAAGCAACTTGGATTATATGATTTCTAAGACCTAATTTTATGACATTCAAAATTGTGCATCTTCTTAGTAGATATTCTAGAACAGCAGTTAGCTGAAAGCATCTCCCTTTATCCAAACATAGCTTTCTTCCCCCACTAAGCTTCATTGGACTTTCTCTACTGGCGACTTCAAAAAGGAAGATTCTTTTCCTCTTAAAACCTGAGTGGGTCACCATACTTTGATAACTGATCTTGATAACTGACCACACATGTTTCCATTTGAAGATAAAGGAATTGGTGTCCAGAAAAACCAAATACCACTATATCCTTAATGTTTATACTTGTGTATATCCTTGCTGTGTTAAAGCAAAGTAAACCTTCTTTGTTAAATGTCCAGTTATTTAGGTAATCCTCATTTTGTCTCCACATTGACCCTGATCTAAGAGAGCGTTGGCTTTGAAACCATGCCAAAAATAGCAAGGAAAGCTAGGGAAATGTGTCAAAAAAGTTTCTGAATCAATGGGCCTGATAGGTTATCAGCTTTCACTCTTTAAATGTGCAAATCATGCATATTAGAGCCCAGGATTTGTCATGCCAAAATGGATTAGCTATCTAAAAGCATCTAGGATCATTTTCAGTGGTGAATCAGAACTGGTTCCATACCATTAGCATATTCTGGACTCACTCTTTCATATCTTTATGACTTTTCTTTAGTTTGAGTGAAATATGAAAATATTTCTTCAATACA
Organism: Macrotis lagotis; assembly: GCF_037893015.1. Lineage (NCBI taxonomy): Eukaryota > Metazoa > Chordata > Mammalia > Peramelemorphia > Peramelidae > Macrotis > Macrotis lagotis. Next base: position 129,678,622 of record NC_133662.1, on the reverse strand, counting down.
AAAGCAAAAAGACTATTCTATTTTCAAAGGAAAATCCAAAAAGAAGGGAACCAAGGATAAGGAGAAAAATATTTTGAGTAAATTTAAATAAGATCCCATTGCAAAGTACTCACCTCTAAAATTGAACTTCTAAAGTAATACTTAGATTATTCCCTTCTGACTCTTGAATATCATCCATGTCTCCAACTTTGAGCTTGAAATGCAATCTTTTCCCTCACTCTTCTTAATTTACTTTTTTTGGTGAACTTTATTAGCAGACTCCTTGAGCCTGTGAAGACTTAGTGAGAGCAATCTGATGAAAGAGAACTTTGTTCATTTAAAATTAGTTGATCTTACATTGAAGAAAGATAATCCCTCAGAAAAATTCAATGTTCAGAAGGGCTTTTAAAATCTGGCTTGACACTTTTGATTCAATCATTAAGAAGAGAGAGGGAAGCAAAGTAGCCTGGTCGAACTCAGGGACCAAAATTCCTACTATTCCAGCTGTAGCTAGGGCTTGTGTCTGATTAAGAATGCCACAGCCAGACTCACTGCTAGCACTTAGTTCTATTTCAGCAAAGGACACCCAATCCGGTTGGCAAGCATTCGAGGCCAAGAACACTGTGAAAGAACCCAAGGCTGCTGGCAAATAGCTTCAGGGGAAAACCATATGGGGACAGTTAGAGGGAGCTCTGGGAGCTGAGTTGAGTTGAAAGTTCTGGTGGGGAAAGGTCAGCCTTTGGACAAGCAGAGCAATGCCAACTTCTTTGCCATTCCAAATGGTGGACTCCTTTTGTTTTTAATTAAAGCATGGCTAAGGGACTTTTGTGTCTTATAAATAAGGATGACAAACAAATTAAGCTCTAGCAGGTGCAAAAGGCTTATTTTGTCCTCAGCTAAAAATGTACCAGCTAAGATGTAACTTGTCAAACTGTGTCAGTAGCAAGAAGGATTGATGTTGTTGATGTTTTTTTGTTTTTGTTTTTGTTGTTTTCCCTCTGCTTTTATATTTTTAGATATTGAATCCAAGATAAGAGGTACAAAAAGAGAATGGTTTCCGCTGCAAAATTAGAAGGATTCTAGTCCTAAAGTTGGATTGGATTCTTATGATCATTTTGATGAGAGAAATATAACAACTTGGAGTTTGCTTAATCTCTCCAGCACTTGAAGTTTCTTCCCAAGATGCTGTAGTGGCTGGTTTCCATTTTGAAGAGCTCCCTGGGGTACTTAGGTACAGCTGCTTCTCTAAGCAGTATTATGCTGCCACTTCTGAGGATAATGAAATTTCTATGTACAGTAACTGTGTCTGCAAATCAAAACTTACACTGGGAGGAACCAGGCCTTCCCTAGGGCAGTGAGGATAAGGCATTAATATGCTAATCTGAGGTTGAATTCAGCCCAGTTGCTCTTTTGATTTTGTATTAATTCTCTCATTTATGTCCATGTGCCTGTCAATCTGAAAAGCCTTGAATAGAATGGACAACCATCTGTCTGAGGTGGGTTAGGGCCAGTCCTTCCTGGAGGCAAAAAAGATAGACAAGGCATTCCCTTGAGAATCTTTCTAATCAAGGTATAGAAAGAATGGCTTATCATAGCCAAACTTGTTACTCTTGGAGGAGCTTTAAAAAGGTTGTTCTTCACTGCTAAATGTTTTTAATTTATCTGAATCATATTAGAAAATCTAAGCTAAACAAGTCCTGTGTTGGTATCTCACTGGTGAACAATATGAATTTACAAGTTATAATCAAAAGAACCATAAGCAAGTCTGATGAATGGTCTAATACTAATGATCCTGCAAAGTGTCTAAGACATCCAACCCTATTTATATCCATGAAAAGATGTTAGAAATAGAGTTAAAAGACAGTCACTTCATTTCTTAGGGCCTCATTATCAGATCTTCAAAATGAGATGCTAATATTAGAGGTTTATCTATTTCAAAAGATTGTTTTGAGAATCAAAGGAAATAATGTAACCACAAAAATCCATATAACTATATTATTTCCCTTATTCTGCGACATGTTATTTTACTGGAAGTTTTGCCAAGTTGGTTTGATCTGGTGTAAAAATGAGTCTTTTGACTATAGAGTCAAAAGGGCACCTGGTAGCTGGTAGAGACCTGCAGGGAGAACCATATGGGTCTAGTTAGAGAGAAGTTTGTAGAACTGATTTTAAGATGAAAGTCCTAATTGGGAAAAAGCCAGTCTTTGTACAAGCTGGGCTATGCCAGCTTGCTGGCCAAATATTTTGACAATTAACCTTTTGATTTTAGAGCTAAAAGACCTGTGTATGAGTCATAACTCTGAGAGTTACTAGATATGTGGCTGAGCAAATATATAAACACTCTGCTTTTTTTTAAATGAAAATGTTTTATATTTCCTATTTTTACAAATAGGTAGCTTAAGGTTTATAAATCTTCAAATGTTGAAAGTATGAATTATTATTAAAAATAATCTAAAAGATAAAATGAGCAAAGAAAAACTAGATTTTAGTATATTTATATATCCTTTCTGTCCCTAACCAGCAGTTATGATACATCAATCTGTTTGTGTGTGAACATCCAAATCTGTCTACATTAACTGTTAAATGGAAATACAAGAAAAGCTTTTCTTAGCATCTTTCAGAGCTTCTCATTCTATTACCAGAAATGGATGAAGATTTGAAAAAAGCTGAACAGTATTCTCTTACTTTGTTGATCTCTTCTCTATTAATGTTGTTTTATTAATGCTTCCTCTTGATTCTTGGTTACAAGTGGAAGTGAGAAAAGCAATCCATAAATATCAGAAAAATCCCCAATGTCTAGCATCAACTAAACAGAAATTTCATGATGTCATTAGCATCATATGAGCTACATATAGTTTATTCAGCAAGAAAGTAATGAAATTAATGTATTTGGTCAGCTATCTTTCTATATTTTTCTTCTTTCTTTTGGTTATTTTAAAAAAGTGTTATTGAAGTGATGAATAGAATTACATATAGTATGTTTTACATATATATAATATGTAATACATTTTTTGTATTTAATGATTGATAGCCTTTTCTAGAGTGATTTGCAGAGGGAGGGAGAAAAATATACATAGCAGATAACAAAAGAAAACTTGGAAAGAACACAGAAAGGAAGGCTAATTGTGAAAATGATGTGTAATATTTATTACTGTTTTTAAGAAAAGCAGTGTGAACTGGAAATTCATGGTTTTATATTGAATATTCTTTTTATGTTGTATTGTATACAGGGAAGTGTTCTTTTTGTATTTATGTATTTAAGTTCAAAATGAATAAAAGAAAAAGTGCAATTGATGTTTTTTTACATATTATACTACATACTCCATCACTTCCTACTCTCTAAGAAGATAGATGTTCTCTCTTACAGATAGTATAAATCCACAAATGTCTGTGTTTGTTGATTATTATTAAATATACAATTTAAAAAATTATAGGACCCAGAAATCTGTATTATATCATCTTATAATGTATTATTTTCCTTATAATAAAATTATTATTTATTCCTTTACAGTAACTCACAAAGAAAAACCAGAAAAAGAAAAGCCAGAAAAGAAAGGTAGAGAAATATTTTTTGTTATATTATTTTATTTTACTTTTGAGGTACTTCTTTTTTTAAATCCCCCCCCCCTCTGTTTTCTGGTGCAAATATTCAGACTTTTTTGGCTACAGTCTCAACCTATAGAAGACTCAATAGAGTCTTATTCTGATGGTTTAGGGAAGTGATCTGTGATTTGTAAAGGTCATTCAAGTAGAGGACATGTTCTGGAATGTTCTATTATTCTGAAAAGTCATCAGTCATGGACCCATAAGCACAGTGCCAGAACTTACTAGGTGTTCTGTAATTGCATATTCCCTTAGCTTCCCCCAGTAACAAATGTGTCTGTATTATCCAGAGACCAGTCCATTTACTCAGGAGAAGAGCAAAATATAGTGGGAAGAACACTAATTAAAGAATAAGGAGACTGTTTCAAATCCATTTCAGACTTTTAGTATCTATATCATCTTGGGCAAGTAACTTAACCTGCCTGAGTTTTAGTCTTTCCATTCCTAAAATTGGAGAATAAGATTAAATGATCTCTGATAACCCTTCTATCTCTGGGCTATAATTCTTAGTCACATATTTCTTTCTTTCCTTCTCATCCTCCCTCCCTTCCCCCCCCTTTGTCTGTGTCTTCCTTCCTTTTCTTTCCTTCTTTCCTCTCTTCCTTATTTCTATTCTCCCTTTCTCCCTTCCTTCCTCCCTCCCTCCCTTCCTCCCTTGTTTACTTCATCCTTCCCTTCTTCCCTCCCTCTCTTCTTCCTTCCTTCCTTCTTTCTTTGGCTCATCTAATCCTTCCTTCCTTTTTTTCCCTTCCTTTTCTTAATTGCTTGTTAGTTCAGGACAATTTCTGCTAAGGTGTAGAGGGGTTGAAATCTGTGGCAGTGTAGAAATAATGATCTAAATGAATTGCTGTATCATTAAAAAATAAAAGTGTTCTTTTAGGGCTGAAAGCTTCTCCGACAATTAAAGATTTTTTGGAAGATATTTGCATCTTATTTCTTTTATTCACTTTACATTTGAGCATTTGAATGTGAAATGTTTGTTTCTTATTACTTTTTTTCTAGTGATGATCTAAATGGATTTCATATGTTCATCTTCAAATTTATTGAGAAAGGAGTTCCCAATTCTTTTTCTTAGGGAATTGTATCTTCCACCAAAGTTTTCATCTTATGCCTCACTCTGGAAACATTGGGTTCTCAAAGGTTATGCCAATGAAATATTATCTCTGGCAGGGCCTTCCAATTTGGAAACACTTCAAGTACTGGCATCAGTGAAAGATAATATTCATGTAATCTGAGAAACAGCCTTTACAAACTTAGATGAGAGACACATACCAGGTTGGAAATAGTGTAATAAAATGTTTGGCTAGAACAATTCTTTTTTTTTAATTTTTTTTTTCTAAGGGAATGGGGTTAAGTGGCTTGCCCAAGGCCACACAGCTAGGTAATTATTAAGTGTCTGAGGTCGGATTTGAACTCAGGTACTCCTGACTCCAGGGCTGGTGTTTATCCACTGTGCCACCTAGCTGCCCCAGAACCATTCTTAAAGACTGTGAAAATTGAATAGCTATAGTCTATACTATTTACCCTTATTAGATTCTGGGTTTTTGAAGTACTAAAATGAATTAACAATCTTTGCTTAAATTTCAGGCTTTTATAATCAGATGTAATGAGATAAGGAGTCTTTAATTACATGTTTTAAGTTGTTGACTTTTTGTAACCTCTAAGATGGTTGTAGTTTTTTTAATTCAAATAAAGGAAATTCAAGAAAAAGGAAAATTCAGTGCTCTTTAAATTGTAAATTTTTCAGGAAATTTCCCAAGTTATAAAAAAAAATGTGTTCATAGATATTGGATAAAGATCATGAATGCATATTTCTAGTTGCCAGATATTCCATAACAAATATAGTACATACACTTATAGCTTTTAAATATTGTTCATGCCTGTTTCATATGGCAGAATAAGCGACTAAGGCTTCCCTGATAGTAATGTATGAATGAAATCCTCTTCAATTCAACTTAGCTCAATCTTTTTCTAGCTCAGTTCTTTTCATTATCATATGAAGTAAAAACTGGAGAGTTAGGGAGGAGCAGTGGAAATGGTAGGTTAATGGAGATAAAAATTAAAATGGTGGTTGGAAAGCAGAGGCATTTTAATTCTGCTCTTCAAGACTCTTCAGCTAGCTACATTAATCTCTAAAACGCTGTGTTTTGAAATCAGTGGGGGTTTGACATCCTTGTCCTTGGAATGTATATGTATACAAAGAAATTTCCATTAAAACCTGAAATATATTTTTTTTCCATCAATACCTGGGGATAGCCATTCTAAGTATGATTTTTATTTAATTTTTATTGGTAACCATGAAACCTATTTCTATTTCTCTTCTTGAAAGATACAGAATTGGGTTCATATTACTGTTCCAATAATTTCCTAAATATAAGTAGGCAAAAGATTGAATGTAACACATTAATGAATCTGTCTCTGTCTCTGTCTCTGTCTCTGTCTCTCTCTCTCTCTCTCTCTCTCTCTCTCTCTCTCTCTCTCTCTCTCCCCCCCCCAATAATTTTCTTGTTTTCCTCACATATGCATACCGTGACTTTTAAATTTCCTTTCCCATTTCTCTTCTCCACATATTCTACATGAAGTGAGAAGATTTAAAAACTATGGTTGTTTGAAAATGGAATCCTAAAAGCTGAATACAGTTTAGAGACTCTGAACTGCAAACAGAAAGAGTTTACTGCATGGTAACACCCAACACATCTTTCATTTAGTCACATGGATCCCAAGAGCTGGTAGGATAGCAGTATATAAAAGCAAACCCTTTTAGAATCCTGATGTCTAAAATTCATCATGTTCTTTCTGTTTTTTTCATAAGGTAAAGATTTATGAGCTAGTTATTTTGATTAGAATTTTAGTAAGATCTACTGGAAGAAATATTTTATATTTGAAATAGAATAAAAATCACTGGACATCACAATTTATAATACACAACACACAAATTACATTAGCAAGTTGTTTATTTTCCCAGCCTCTGGAGATTTACTCTGTTTCAGAGAGTTTATATAACTATCTTGGCAAAATATTACTATCACAAATCATTTATTTGTGATATTTTCCTAAAGGACTAGTCATTGAACTCCATTTGAATTCATAATTTGTTATTATTCTCCCACCAATTAAATACAATTTAGGCAGTAGTGCCATTGATAATAATAATAGCAACAATATTAGCTAGCAGTTTAAGGCTTGCAAAATGTTTTTTGCATATTTACTCATTTGATTCTCACAATGACCCCGGGAAGTAGGTTGGTATTATTTTTTCCATTTCACAGTTAATGAAATTGAGTCAGGGATAGTTTATATATTTTCCCAGGCTTACACAGCTAGTAAGTATTTAAGGCAGGATTCAAACTCAGGTCTACCTGGCTCAATCCACCATTTCTACTACCTCACCTAATTGCCAAGTTTATTGACCTTCCTAATTATTTTTTTCACCAAAGTTAAAATCACCTTAAGATTCTTGTATACTTCTTGATCACACCAATGAACATGGGGAGAGAAAGCATGAATTTATCAGAGAGTATATTAAAGAACCTAAGGAAATCAAAATCAAATTTAAAAATTACTATAGGTATGTGGAAAATTTGAGATATTACTGAATAACCTGATTTTTACAAATGTAAGAGAATAAACTATTTCATTTTTGTAAAGATTTTCTCAAAAATAGTGAACAACAAAAATAATCAAGTAATCAAACATTTCAAAGTTCACAAAAGTCAATTGATGGGCACTTTTCATGGAAGTGCCATCCTTCAGTCATCATAGTTATAATTGCAATAAGATGTTCATTTCCTATTGGTTCTAGTAGTTGTTAATTTGATGTAAATAAGTGATTTGAGTATCATCATCCCCTAGACACTCACTAAATACTAAGGATTATCATTTTTTTGATACTGCAAAGTAATGTTCTGCAATCAGATCCTACCAGCTTATGAAAGCCGATTATTAAATATTCATAGTGAACTGTTTATACCTCAGAAATCAGGAAATGCTGCAATTCAGGTCTTTATTTATTTATTTGATTGGTTGGTTATTTGTGGACAGTGGAATTATTTAGACTTAATAAAGTGCTGAAGACAATGTTAATATTCAGATTAAATTTAAAGGTGTAACACACATACATTTTCCAGTATATTCCTGGCTTTAGGGAGAATATAGTTGAACCCTTTTCTTTAAATAAATAAAAAAGAAAAGCCCAGGTAAGTCAAATGATGAATCTGGCTTCATATTATTACTTAATAAAAGATTGGAATTATAAACCATGTTTGGATAGTGCCATTTTAATGAGTTCCCATACTTTCCAATTCACTTTGAATGTATTTATTCAAATACCATTATTATAGTGCTTGATACTCATAATTTCTACACTAAACCAGATGGTTGGAGGAACCTGTGAGATAATACTGAAGGTTGATGTATGGATGATTAGATACTGGAGGGACTCCAACATCTTTTATGTGACTGAAATAAAAATGTGCATGAACAAAAATTTCTCAAACTACAATACCCATCAACTAATCTCTCCTATCCAGAAGCCCTACTACTCAATCCAAGATAATCTTTTACTTCCTACCCCTTTCTGCTTAAATTTTTTCTGTTGGTTTAAATTTTATTTAGTAACTCTAGAATACTATTAATTAGTTTACTGAGGGGATGTATCCATACGGATGAAATTATAGATTCTAAACTGAAATATATTAACGTGTAGGCGAAGTTTATCAGTTCACATACAACAACTATTGCATAATACATATATACTATAATCCTCTTGACTCTCACTCTGCTTGATTGTTACTGACTTTGTTTAGATGTGGGATTCATATCTAGGGACTTCATTTGCCTTGTCTCCTTCATCTACTATGATCCTCTCCTCCTTGTTATTCTTTAATATAATTTAATATACAGAAACATTTGGTTCAGGAACATTGAAGAGTACCATGCTAAGTTTTACAGGTTCTCTTCCTTTATTTGAGGAGAGAAAGATTCATGATTACTCTCCTTCACTAAAAATAATAGTTCATGTTTATAAAACATATAAGATTTCCAGAGTGCTTTTCTTGTCCAGGATCACATAGTTATTATCTGAGAGAGGATTCATGACATCATTTCCTATGTTTCATCCACTAAACCATGAAGTTTCTCATTAGGAATAATGCAATGATTGAGACTGCCCTAAGGTTTCCTAAAAGTGTTTGAAATGCAAGAAAGGTCTATTGACAGAAACTTATGAAGGATACAGTGGGAGTATTGTTTGGGAAAAGATGGATTCTAGTAGCAGGAGGAACAAACTTCCCTCTGTAATCATAGAAGCTGACCCCAAGAACAAGTTTATGAATTAGTTGAGCAGTTCATTTTCTAACTTTGAAAGTATAAATATCACCATTCATTCTTAAATTGTTTTTATCTTTAAGAGTCACTGGTTTTATTATCTACAAAAAGGCAAAAAAAGTAGCATCTTACTGAAATGAAATATGTGTAAAATATTTTACAAAACTTAAAATACAATGAAGACATTAGTTATAATTAATATGAGAAAGTATTTTTCTTACATTACAAATTCTTTGTATTAATTCTTAAATTTAAACTCAAAATCATTTCTTTTTCTTTCTAGCAAGTCACAAGGATAAACCTGAGAAAAAAGAAAAACCAGAAATAAGAACACTCCTTAAAGGTGATCACTAGTGAATCTTTTATGATTATATATTTTTAACAAAAAATTTGAAGTGTTTATTAGACATAGCATAATAGTTATATGAATCCATTTACAATTCAGGATAAGTTTTGAAAACTGATATAGATCAATGTGTATAAAAGCATTCCAAACTCTTCCTTAATGCTAGTGCCTTCTCCCTAGTACTTATCTTCAATAATTATGTGCTGTTGTTCTTCCTCCCTTCCCCTTTTAGGCATGGAGATCAATGAGACCAGGGATTGTGTTTTACCATTTTTGAATTCCCCAAGCTCAGTCTAATGCATGGAGTATAGTAGATGCTTAGATGCTTATGAACCAACTGATTCAAATATGTCCAAAATAAAGTTTGCCATTGAGAACATTTGAAAAGCATATTTCAGAACTGCCAAATATGGTGACTCTAATAATGAAATGGTTATACTAGATCGGAAGTTAGAATTGTGCTTTTTATATTGTTATTGTAATTCCCATTTTTAATAGATCTGTAATACTTAATAGACATTGTAAAGTCCATTAATTGATTGTATATTGATCACAGATAACCAAATAATCATATAATTTAAAATGGTAGACTGAAGAAACTAGGTTACTTTATTCTCACTCTATCTATTTATTAATCTATCTATAGGATTAATCTAGATATAAAGAAAGAGATAAATATTTTTATCAATAAAGATATAAAGCCAGAAATAAGCAGAAAAAAACAAAGTGAGATAAGCTCAATTCAAGCTATAGAAATATTATTGATTAAATCTATGGATAGATTTGTATATATGTGTATATATGTATAATTTCTAGATTTAAAGAAACAAAAATTCTAAATTTAACTGAATAATTGTATTGTAACATTATTAAAAATTGGTACCACTTTGCTTTGAACTAGTTAATGTAGAAAATAATCAACCTCAGACATCACAAAATTGAGGCAACATGCAGCTAAACATTTATATGAAATCTAAAAATGTATATATATATATATTTATAAATTCATAATTTATATATTTTAAAAAACACTATGGGACTGCTAGATGGCAAAGTGGATTGAGCACTGGTCCTGGATTCAGGAGGACCTGGGTTCAAATCCAGCCTTAGATACTTAATAATTACCTAGCTGTGTGGCCTTGGGCAAGCCACTTAACCCCATTGCCTTGCAAAAACCTTACCAAAAAAAAAAAAAAGAAATTGCTTTTAACAACAAAGATGCACTTATTCTACAAATTGAAATCTTAGAGAATTAGGTGTCTGAGATCCTGAGAGGTCATAAGACTTTTTGTAGGGTCATATACCTAGCATTTATTAGAAGTGGGACTTGAATTCAAGTCTTTCTCTCTTTTAGTCTTACTTTTTTGGGGCAAGGAAGTGATCAGGTTTAAGTGACCTGTCCAGGGTTACACATTTAGTATGTATTTTAGGCTGGATTTGAACTCCTGACTCTAGGAACAGGGTTCTATCCACTGTCCCACCTAGCTGCCCCTAAGGCTTATTTTCAATCTGCTTTGCTATGCTATGTCTCAATAATATGCTATATTTATTCATTAATAGGCCACCTGTCCTTTCACCATCTGGACTGTCTACAACTTGATTGTTATCTGTGTTGTTTTTCTATAATCTGTACTGTTTTTCAGTGTATATTTATATTTTCTTTGTGTTTCAAACCAAATTCAAATCAAAATAATAAAGTTAGCCTGCTTATTATGTTTCTTCTGAACATCTCAGAGTACTTTTGCATTATACATTATCATAAACATCATCTCAACACTCTTATAAAAAGGAATCGTTTTACCATGACCTCCCAGATGGGAGCACAAAAGATATATAAACCACATTTTTTAACCCTGAATCTCAGGTTTTATTTATTGGACTCTACTGCCTCCACATACTGTTGATTTGGTAATGTATTACATTGTTTTGACATACTCCCTCCCTAGTGACTAATTCCAGTAACATGACTGAAATTATGTAAAAAATTCTTGTTTTATACTAGCAATTTAATTTTTCCTAGAATGAACTAAAAATGTTTCCATAAGATTGTCTATAAAGAAAAGTTCTAATATTATGTTGGTTAATTAAAACAAGCTAACTACCTCTAAGCTCAGTACACAGCTTTACTTTTTTAGTAAAATTCACATAGTTTTATAAGCTCCCTTTTCAACTTCTTTAAAAATCATATTCTCAAATCATTGATATGCCTTTTAATAGACTTTTCAATTTGTCTTGCTTATTTAAAATACTAGTAATGTTCCATTTGCATCATTGACAATATATTTAAAGATTTTTGAAAGATATTTGATTAAAAGCCCTTCATAAATAAATGAATAGGCTACTTTCTGAATATGAATGTGTTTGCAATCTCTGTATATAAATATATGTATATATATCAAAATTACATTTTAAAAACTTGATTGGCTTGTTGGTGCTACTGATTCTGAAATAAGTATTTATTTTTATAAATCAGTTGACAGAATAAAGTCTTGAAGTCAAAAATAAGCAATAAAGAAACTGAAGTTTTGCTATAGAGTTCTTTTTCAATATATGTACTGATATTTGAAATATTGATTATGTCAAACCTGAATAGTTTATATCAATCTTATTTTCACTGCTATTTCCCTTAATTTAGGGATGGAGATTAAATATAGATCAATATAATAATATTTTACTATTATTCTAGTTTTATTTTTTGCATTAGATTTTTATTTTATTTTTTTCTCATTGACATGTAAACAAAAAGTTTGGGCTTTTTTTAAAATTTAATTTTGGGTTCTATATTCTTTCTCTCTCTCCTTGAGAATGAAAGCAGTTTTATAAAGATTATACATGTGCAGTCATGTAAAACATTTCCACATTTGCCAGGTTGCAAAAGAAAATGGAAACCAAGAAATATAACATAAGTATAATATATTTAAATAATAAAAAGTATGCTCTATTTTGCATCCAGATTCCATCAATTCTTTCTCTGAAAATGGATACCATTTTTTTCATCTTAAGTCTTTCAGAATTGTCTTGGATTATTGTATTGCTGAGAATAACTAAGAGACTCACAATTGATCATTGCACAATATTGCTATTACTGTGTATAGTATTTTTCATTTCACTTTGTATCAATTCATGTATGTTTTCCCAGATTATTTTGAAAGAATCCTGCTTGACATTTCTTATAGCACAAACTATTCCATTATAACAATATACTACAATTTGTTCAATTATTCCCCAATTTAGGGTCATCTTCTTAATTTCCAGTTCTTTGCCACCACAAATATGTCCTTTTTCCTTTTTCTTTGATTTCTTTGGGGTGAAGACCTAGAAGTGGTATAGTTAGATAGATAGATAGATAGATAGATAGATAGATAGATAGATAGATAGATAGATAGATATAGATAGATAGATATAGATAGATAGATATAGTTATATAGATATATATTCTAAAGGGTTCAGAATACTTTTGCATGTTTTATTATAATGATCTTTTCAACACATTTGTAACTAGTAGTTTTTACTTTAATCTTTCATTTTGTTTACCTTATTTATTAAATCAAAGAAAAAAAGGAGATATGCTGTTTGGTAGGAAAAGTTGTTTAAATGACCATTTCTGCTATTTGCAGATGAAAAGAAGAGTAAAGGCTCAAAAGCTGAAGAAAAGAGTAAGAAGGAAGTGAAAAGTGGAAAACCAGAGAAGGTGAAGCAAGCTGATGCCAAAGCAAAAAAAGTGGAGAAAACACCAGCTAAACCCAAAGGCAAAGAAGAAAAAGGAACTGCAGGTGTTTCAAAGAGTGAACAGAAAGGTAAACATTTCAAGGAGGAAACATCTGAAGATTCTAAAACAGTAGTGGGAAAGAAACAGAGACAACAGCAATGAAAGCTTAGAAAGACCTAGAATCAAACATCATGCACAAAAAATAAAGACTAATAAAAGTAAATCCCTAGGGGTCCCGATATCACTAACTGGAAATGCAGAACTAGGAATTAAAATTTTAGATCCATCAGGATGGAAATTTGTTCTCACAGCTAAAGATTCATTTTTTATATGTTTCCTTCAGCATAATTGAGCTGAAAGATGTGGTTATTGGATTTATAGAAGCAAATCTTAAGCTTTGGTGATTACTATTAGATGTGTGCTCACATATGGTTGGCTTCTTTGTAACCTATTGTTTGATAGGATCTATTCATTCAGGTTTCACAGAGGCCAAAAAAAAAGTAAAGTAAAAATATATCTATAAAATGTGCTTCCTGGAATGACTCATTATGCAAAATTTGGGAAACATAATATATGTGATCATGATTATAATATATTTTACTAGCTCAAGTATTATATGTGTAAATTGAGTTTAATGAAAAAAATCATAGCAGCTGTACATATATTATAGTTGTCCCAATTATGCAAACTCTTTCAGTGGTACCATTTGAAAAATATATAATCTTATGGAAATGATATATAATCTTAAAAGTGACTAATAGAAGGAACCTTGAACTTTGGATTTAGATTCCAGTGATTCATATGAAGATATTAGATTCTAGAAGTGTCTCAGTATCCTGTCCTGTAAAAAATTAGAATGATGATATGTGGGCAGCCACATAGTATAAGACTTAGAGAATGGTCTGCAAAGTAGAATATTTCATTCCTGTGTCTGACAAAACCCAACTTGTTACTTTGGAAAAATCACTTGATCTCTCAGTTGCAAAGCAGATGCTGCTTCCTTTGGCAAAGGAAGTCTGATCACTGGGAATTCTATATATATATGGAATGATTGATTTGGACCTTAAATAAAGAAAACATTTACCATTATTTGAATATTTGTGCAGACATATAGCAGTATATATATATATATATTTATATGCACAATATGAAATATAATTCATATATATCCTTGAGTTTCTTGAGCTTCCTATGCAGATGCAAAGAAGCAGAGTTGTTAATTAATCTGTAAAAGTAGATTAGTATCATTCTTCTGGTCCCTACTGATTCTGTCCTCATTCCAGCCTTGAATTAAGTTCCCTTCCTACGTGCTTGCCACAAAACCCTCCATTTCCCCCTCAGACAACAAATTTTTCTCCTTCTAGAGCAGGAGTTCTTAATTCATGAACTTGGGTTTTTCAAATATTTTGATAAAGGATTCATTATGATTAGTTTCCTTTGAAACCTTATGTATTTTGTTTTGTGAAAACATTCTTTGAAGAGGTTCATTGGCTTCACCAGACTGCTGAAGGGATCCAAGATACAAATAAGGATTAATAACCCCTCACCTAGAATCTTCTACGCTATCATTAGCAACTTTCTCCTGGTTTATTTTAAGGCATTTCAATAAAGGTCTTTGAGGGCATAGGAGAAAGAAAATTATCGACTTTTTACTTGGTTTCATTGCTTGATCAGTTTTGTTTGAGGACCAATTTTTCTTGTTTTAGATTGAATAAAAGAGTAAAACAGAAAACTTGGAGTTAAATGCAATTTAAGTAACATTGATAGCAACTAGTACAATTTGGAGAGTGAAAATCTGGAAATTAATGGAGTCCCCTTCCCTTTCAGGAAGCAGTGCTGTGTTGGTTGGGAAGAAGGGGCAGGTGGTTATATATCTGAAACTCCTGTTTGTTATAAACCAAAAAAAAATATTTTTCCTGTATCCACGAATGATCTAAGATTAGAAATGGTAGTACAAAAGCACCCTTTTCCACATTTCACTAGAAGTATTTTAAGACATTTAGTATTTGTTTTTGTTTTTATTTTTTAAGACCATTTTCTCAACACTGAACTATTGACTGAAAGCATGGAAACATCAGTTGCCTGTTTTTGTCCTTGAGGCTACTGGAAACATTTATTCCCCCCATTTTTAAATTAATCTAAGCTGAGAAAGAAATAGAAATCACACTTGCTATTTCCATCATTACTATTTGAGTCCTGAAATGTTTGTGCTCCCTATAAAAAATACATAGAAAATAGATTATGAACAAATTATTAATTAATACCTGTTCTACTATAGTGGAGAATAGTCAGGTACCCTTTAAAGCTGTCTCCTACTTAGCTGATATTTTCATAGATCAAAATTTTATTTGTCAGTTTTCTAAAAGTCTTTGTGTTTGGGATAGCCCTCAATAATGGAAAATTATTAAAGAAGATAGGACTTTTTTTGTTACAAACTGTTATTTGGGCAGTTTTGCTTCTTACTACAAATATAGTAAGTGAAATATGTATTTCAGAATGTATAACAAGTAGTTCCAATTCTGTCATAAACATGTGTTTTGAAATATGGTTACATTTCTAAAATTTAATTGAAAGTATTTTAGGGTTTCTGCATTTAGAGTTCCAGTATTAGATATCTGGAACTCTTGAAAATTATAATTCCTATTCACATATGTGTCTTTGATATGGATACAGAGTGATAATACAGAAAAATATAGAAAGGGTCAATGATGCTCTGCTAGGGAGTACTATCCTAATTGAAACTGATTTTTTTTTGTCTGTTGACTTATCTTGCATATAAAGACTTTGTCTTAACTGCCCTAAACCTGGGATTACAACCAAGGCAACAACTGAATGCTGTCTATCATTATTCCCTGAGAACCTAAAAGGATTAAATGGGAAACAAAATTGTTTTCTTTCTTTTCTAGGACAAATTTATTTGAGCAGGGAAAGAAAAGAAATCCAAATTTGATGATTGAATAAAAAATTATATATATATATATATATATATATATATATATATATATATATATATATGTGTGTGTGTGTGTGTATCTATACACACATATTGCATGCACATTTACATATAAGTATATGTATGTTTCTAGATACATATATATATACTTTAAACATGTATACATATATATATATATACATTTCACACACATCTAATTATATATCAAAAGAGGTGATGACATAAAATTATATCTATCTCTATATAACATATAAGCAGATATGATATGAAATAATAAATGAATATATATATATATATATATGTGAAATTGTAGTATATCTTCAATAAACAGAAACATAAATTTGCTCAAAATCCCCTTTAGGGAAAAAAATTCTTGATTATAATTCTGCTTATAAAGGTATGGATTTCATTTGTTTTCCTTGACTTTTTATTATCATCACCTATTCTCTAACCTAGAATCCCTCCAATTCTAAGGAGACATGGCACAGATCATAGACTCTCCTCTACTCTCCTTAAGCTCCATAGATGATTACTGATCTACTTCTATCCTAAGAGGGAGTTACCTTTATTCAATAAAATCCTGAGTCAGGACTAAATCAAGTAAACCAACAACTTGAGTTAAACAAACTAGAATATAAATAAATTAGGAGTGTTAAACTATCAAGTTAAAATAAGTCTACGGAATATATAAGAGTAGATTGTCCAATTTTGAAACTGAAAATGTAAATAGTTTTTTCACATTATTATTATCATTATATTAAAAATTCATTTATGCATGAGTCAATTTACCAAATATTAGTAGTCCTTTTTCATTCTCTGAATTCTATACATCAAATCTCTTGGATTTGGAAGGGTAAATTCTACCATAAACTTTCACAAAAAGACCTATGGTAGAACCATGGAGACCGTGGCATCTTCTAGTGTCAAAACTTAATTTCTTTTTTAAGTTTTTTTTTTTTGCAAGGCTAATGGAGTTAAGTGGCTTGCCCAAGGCCACACAGCTACAAAACTTAATTTCTTACAAATGACTTTTGGAAAATCTTTTTTTTACACCATAAATCTGGACTGCTGGCAGCAATATCAGTATCTGTCTTAATTCATATTTGAAAATTATCACTTCACAGCTAGTTTTGATGTTTTCTTTATATTCTAGTAAGATTGAGAAAATACATATATCTTGGTCAAAATACACCATCCAACACAACTATTGCCCAACAATTCCCTACCTAGGAATCTGTAGGATGATGGAACTAATCGGAGTTGAAAAAGGACCTTAAAGATCATTTTTATCTAACCTCTTTACTTTATAGAATAGTGATTGAACTTTGTATGAAGTCATAGAATAAGATATTCAAAAGCCTCCTATTTAAATCAGATTGCTTTCTTCTTCCTAATAGCTAGTTGAGGAAGCTGCAGTGAGGAAATGAATGTGTTAAAATAAAGAATTTCTTAGGACTTGGAGTCAGGAAGACCTAAGTTCAAATGTGATCTCATACATTTTCTAGGTATATGACCCTCAGCAAGTCACTTAACCTATTTTCCTCACTTTCTTATCTGTAAAATGGAGGCATCCTGGAGGAGGAAATAAATTACTCCACTATATCTTTGCCAAGAAAATGCTATACAGAGTCCATGGGATCACATAAATTTGGACAAGACTAAATGATTGAATAATAACAAATGGGACTGGACCATCTACTCTAACTTGAGTAGCTAGACTTATCCATAATCCAATATATCATTACTTTGACATAGGAAAAATAACTACAGTAGGTACAGAAGATGGAAGCTCTCTCTTCTCCTTTATCACATGATTTCCTAGTCACTGGAGTTATTTCACAATAGTTTAAATAGACAAAAATGGGGACTTGATTATCATCATTTCTATATGATTTGAATTTCAAAATAAGTGAATCAAAAACTCTTGGAACACCCAACCATTAGTTGTATTTAAGTAAACATTAATAGTCTAAAAGATTTGCTTTTAAAAAACCAATTGAGGGGAAGCTAGGTAGTGCAGTAGATAGACCACCAGCCCTGGAGTCAGGAAGACCTGAGCTCAAATCTGATCTCAGATACTTAATGATTGCCTAGTTGTGTGACTTTGGGCAAGTCACTTAACTCCATTGCCTTAAATAAATAAAATTTAAAAATAAAAAACAATTAAAACTAACAATTGAAATATATCTATTTCAATTGTTACAGTAGTTTAGTGTGAATGTAAAATTCACAGGGTTATTTTTTTGTCATGGACTTAAGATGATTATAGGATAACTAAAAGCTTTTTTTAACCATCTTAAAATTTAGATGTCTAATTCTCTAAATTTGTATCCATATGACTTCTGATTTAATGTATCAAAATGTGATTTATAAGATAATTTATTTATACATAGTTAAAATTTCTAGTCATAAAGCAGTTTTTGAATGTGAAGTCAGATTCCTGCTATACAAATATTGTAAGCTATTTTTTAAATGACCATAAAACTGATACAAAATAATTAATTCCCAAAATTTTCTTTTAACTGTGATTTAGACAACATCAATCTAAGAGAAAAACAAATATTTTACTGTGAAAACAAAGCAGTCAGTGTCAATCTGGAAAAACACATAGCAATCATCATGATTTGTTAACACCTTGGGACTGTGGCTACACATAATTGTCAAATCATGTGTATATATATACATACATGTATATATGTGTGTGTGTGTATAGACAGCTCTGTGTGCATATATGTATAAATACACACACATTCATACAAAGAGTAAAACACTATAATTATATTGCTAAACCAATATTGATTTATTTATTTATATATTTACATTCTTCACTGGAAATAAAGTAGATTGATCATAAGATGATTCCATTTGTTTTTGAAAATGGTTTAACTCATCTAACTACTCTATAGTTTGGTACTTTAAGAATGAAGAATACCATTATCATCCACACTGTAGAGGATTTTCCATAACAAAGAATTGTTGGTAGGATGTCAGTGGGTTATCATTTTCTGATTGCTCTCTAGATATATTGGGAGAAGAAGACTTGAGGCCAAACAGTAAGGTTTAGAAAGACTTGCCTCAGGTAAATTCTGTGATTGATTATCTCCAGTCTACAAAAGGACACTGAGGATTTTTGCAGAAATATAATGACTTTCTCATCAATGCTGCTAAATGATGGGTGATTCTCACAGTAAAATTACAGTATATTTCTTTAATGAGTTTATCACAATTTTCAAGTCTGTTACCCTTAATGGAACTTTTTGTTAACATATATTTTCTTATATGTGGTATATATGTGTTAGTGCAAATTAATTTCTGAAAAAAGAAGTTGAATGACCCAGAATCACGGCTGTTGGTTTTCTTTGTTTGACTGCTTCTTCCCTGAAGAGCAAAAACAAGGTTGTTAAACTTTCTTCATTGCTCTTTTTTTCTTTCCACTCTGTTAGATCAGTATGCATTCTGTCGCTATATGATTGACATGTTTGCCCAAGGGGATTTAAAACCAGGTACTCCAAACCAATTTTTGCACTTTTCTGTTTTAATAATCTTTATTTCTGAGGTTTTCTGCTGCTCTGTGGACTAATGTGTTTCTTTTTGTGGTGGTTGTTTTTGTTGTTGTGGAAAAATGAAACAAATGAAACAGAAATACTCATTACTGCATGGTTTATTGCAAACTGAGGCAATTGAAAGCTACAAGTGCTAATATCTTTACTAATCTCTTGAAATGAAGCAAAGAATGATCTTAACATCTCAGTAGAAGCAAGCAAGAAAAAAATCTTGAGACAAGTCTCCTTATTTTTAATACTAAGGAAAAGTCATATTTTGGATCTTCACTAGATAGATCCCTTTCCTTTCATTCTAATTGCCATATATGCCTAATAGAAGAATTTTGATAACTTCTCTTGACAGTTTATATGTAATCTCACAGGTAATGTTGAAAGGAATAGGGACAGTTCTTTTCATTAAAAGTTATTTTAACTCACATATACTGAGCTTATCTCTCAGAAACACCAATAAAGAGTTATTTTATTAACATCTATTAAAATGATTAATATGTTACATATATTTAGAGCTATTTATTTTAGTAATAAATTGTCATTACTGACATTTATTGAATATCAAATTATTGCTGAATTGAATTTAATATCTTTTTCAATTCAATAAAGCATCCTTTTCAGCATCATATGATTGAAAATACAAATAATTCTTTTGATAGTTTTCCAAAAAATTAACTTGATTAATGATTCTTGTGTTTTCTTTTTAAAAAAACCTTAAACTAGAAATATCTTTTCCTCACTAAACTTTTAGAACTGCATACATTTTAAAGTTTAAGCTATCTTAAAACTTTATCCGTTAGAATGATTTGTTTTTCACAACTTCTGAATAATCAAGTCTTTATCATAGTAAGATGTCATTTTAAATAATAGAAACACAGAAATCTCCATGCCAAGAGAAATTTCCCTGGTGAGGTGACTAGGTGATGTAGTAGTTAAGATACTTGGAGAGAGGAAAATATAACATCAAATTCAGCATCAGACATTACCTAGCTTTGTAGGTACACTTGGATAAATTACAACCTTAGATTACCTTATTTGTAAAATAGATAATAATAACTCCTACCTTGAAGAGTTGTTTTGAAGATCAAATGAGTTGACATATATTGAGCACTTTTCAAATTTTGAAATAATATATGCATATATATTATAAACATGCTATTATTATTATTATTACTTAGTAAATCCTTATGTCAAGATTGATAATAATGAGTAATTTCAAGAGATATTACTAGAATACACATATTACACAAGACTATTATCTTTAGATCTGATTATTTTCCTAGGAAGAACATAGCTCTAGTACTGTTTCTCCCATGGCTCATCAAAACCAAGGGTTCTTAATTATTTTTGGACCCCTTTTTGCAATTTGATGAAGTCTAGAACCCACCTTTTTCAGAATAATTTCTTTAAATGCATAAAATAAAATATATAAAATTGCAAAGGAAACCAATTATACTGGTATATTTATGCATGGGCAACTAGGTAGCATAGTGAACAGAGTATTGGGCTAAGAATCATGAAGCCTCATCTTCGTGAGCTCAATATGACCTCAGGCATTTATGTGACCCTGGGCAAGTTGCATAATTCTATTTGCTTTAATTTTTTCATCTACAAAATGAGCTGAGGAAATAAAAGGCAAACAACTAATATTTTTATCAAGAAAACCCCATATGGGGGTCATAAAGAATTGGACATGACTGTAAAACAATTGGGTGGCAAAATTTATATGTATGTGAGTATATATATATATATATATATATATATATATATATATATATATATATATGTATATTTAAAATCCACAGATCCCATGGTGACAATACATGTATATGTGTATATATAGTACATAACTTCATATAAACAGCTATTTGTTTGCAACAGGAGTGTGAATAGCATATAGTGTGTTGGCAAAGATAAATGATGATTAGCATGAATTAACAAATGACTAATGTGTATTATTAATTTTGTTATCTATGTATTTCACTAAATCTTTTCTGCATCATCTGCAAGACATGATAATCATGATATTTGCCAAGCTAATACTAGTAGTTAGGGAATTTGTCATAAAATTATGAATTGTCAAATTAACTGTGAACCATTAGAACTCACTTGCTCCTGACTAAAAATCAGTCAGGGATATATAGAGTAGAATATTCATAGGACTTATCTTTTTTTTTCCTAGCGTAGTACAGTAGATAAATATCTGCTAAACAAGAAACAACTATAAAAATTTATTGTTAATGTGTATACATAAAGTACTTTTCTCCTGGCAAAATGATGACCATTCTTTTGAATAAAGTAATGACATAATAGTGATAACATTTTGTTCACTATGCCTGACTGAGTAGGACCTGTTTTGGAACTTGAAAAGGGGATACTCAACCAATTATTAATTGGGCTTATGTTTTCCATGTACATGGCACACTCATATCCTTATCTATCTAACTTTTGCTTTAGTTTTCAGTTTTCCTTCTTCTATTTCCCCAGGGACAAAACTTCTTGTGTTATTCAGGGAGCAAGCACAGAATATCATCCCTCCCCCCAATTCTCCATTGTGCATATGATCATGATAATGTATGGGTCTGGCTAAGAGAAGCCAAAATCAAGAATTGGTTGAGACAGGAAATATCTGGTAGATTTAGAACAATCATAGAATTAGAATTGGAAGTGGCCCAATAATTCATCTGATATAAGCTCCTAGTTTTGCAGATAAGACAACCAAGACCTTGAAAAGTTATTTTTCACGTCATCAGTATAGTAGATAAAAAAAATTATGTGGCAGAGATCCACTCTACCAGTAGGTAGAGTAATAAAGTGCAGCAAAAGATGGCCTACAAGTTAAAAAATGCAGTACTTAGTGTATAGGATGTCAGATAAATAGTGAGATTATCACCTGCAAAGGTGCTAAAAAAACACTTGTGACCCCCTTACATAAAATTTTAGTTTGATATTAGCCTAAATTTTGATCTAATTGGAGTGTTAAAAAATGGAATCAAAAGTTTTTAAAGTTAATGAGTTTGCAGGCACTGCTGGGGATTTTAAGTGGCAGGTCATTAGTCATTAGTTAATATAGGAAGTTAGGTAGCCCATGAGTATAATACTGGATTTGAAGTCAGGAAAACCTGTCTTCAAATTCATCCTAAGATCTTAATGCTAACTGTTACTTAGGACTAGTTTTATCATTTATAAAATGCTAATATCTAAAAAGTCTACTTCACAGGGTTTTGTTTTAATTAAATAATATAACAAATAAAACTTTGCAAACTTTGAAGAACTATTTAAATGGCAGTTATCATCAACAGCATCATCTTTATCATAAGAAAGGTTCCCAGTCATATATATATAACCACCAAAGACCCTTGCAACTTTTTAGATATGTGCTTGTCTTCAAATAACTGAAGGACTATAATAGGGAAGAAATAATAGACCTGTGTTTCTTGTCCATAGAGGACAAAACAAGAACATTCAATAAAAGATAAAATGAAGTAGATTTCACTTTGATGTGAGGAAAAGTTTCCTAACAATGGCAGCTATCCCCCAATGGAATCGTTTGCCTTTGAAGCAAGTTCTCCCACAAAGGGAGGGTCTTCAAGCAGAGACTTAACTAACCACTTGAAAGAGATGTTGTAGAGTATTTATACTTCCAGTGGAGACTTTAGTCCTTAACATCTATGTTTATTTATGTCTGTATACTATTTTTTATTTTGCCTATTTTATTTATATGACTTCTAGATGACTATTATCTTTTCCAGTTTTTTCCCAAATTCTCTATTTACTCTCTCATTATTTTCTTCTTCATTATCATGAATGGTTTGAATGCTTATGATTCACAAACATTTCACAATTGGTATACAGGCTATCCCCAAAGTCTTAGGGCAATTTTAAGTTTTAAAATCAAGAGTTGAAAAACCGCAAAAAGACTTTTGGGACACTTTATATTTAAGCTAAGGTTATCCCTTTAACTCAGCTCCGATATAAGACTCTGACTCTGATTGACAATTACATAAAGGAAAAGGGGAGGGGGAATCCTTTCACTAAAGTTTATTGCTCTGCTTGTAGTTCAGTGTTTACTCAACATTTGTGTTTCCATCTGTTTCTGTTTGGGATTAGTAGAGCACCTGTTGTTGCTTAGCTAAAACTCATTATTAATTATTTATAATAGTTCTTTTTTTTTTTAACTAAAATGAGACTTTCTCTCTGGAGTGTAGTATTTACTTTGGAAGATATTGTCACATCAGCAGCAATAATCCAAATCATTATTTAAATTGTGAATACATTATTAGTGAAATGTGCCAAATGTCAGTTTATGAGATGATCTTGGAATTGCATACTACTATTTATTATACTTTTCTGAAGTCTGATATATTTATGAATACATAGACTATTTCATGGTTGGAGATTTTAGAAATTGAGGAAATTCTCCCAAATTTAACCTAAAGACATTGTGAAATAATCAACAATGACAAAGTAATTATTAAGTTCTTACTATATGTGGACACTGTGCTAAATACTAAACGTTCAAAGAAAAAATATTCCTTGCCTTCGGGAAGTTCATATTTAATCAAAATAAAGTCAGAGGACTTGAGTTCAAATCCACCTCTGCCACTTGCTACACTTAGCTCTCAGTTTATTGATCTACAAAATAAAAAGAATGGACTGATGAATGATATGATCACTTCTATCTCTAGATCTATGATGAGGTATAATGGATGTTAAGAATGGACTAAAAAAAAAAAAGTGAACTAGTACCTCTGGTGGGTGAAGGCCTGCTGAATCCTTTTCAGCTTGCTCATCCAACTTTGCTGTCTACCATCACCCAACTCTCACCTGTGGATCCAAGAAGCTGTAGTGTGGTCCATGGCTACACTCTACTAACACCATTTTAGCAGATTGAGGATAATCAACAAGGCTTAAATATAAGCTCCACTGTGAGTAAGGGGGATTTTTATCCCAAATATGTGAAGACTTCTCCTGGCAGAATGGTTAAATGAAAGCAATTTGTTCCAATGGCCATAAAGGTGACTGAAGCAGACACTATGGAGTGCTTAGAATTTGGTTAGACATTGAAGACACCAAGATCAGCCACTGCATTCTGGGCCATTGCCAATCATTCTGACTTTTTTCCTTGCCACTGGATTTTGGTTATTATGGAAGAGAGAGTAAGGCTGACAGCTTTGTGCAACTCTGTCTCACTTAAGTTCAATTCACATGAGAATCAAGACTTCATGCCATGATATCAATGGTTCACCTCAAAATGTAGGACAAGATTAAATAAAGATCTCATGCATTGGAATAAACAGTTATAAAAAATGCACATGAATTAGATGGACATTTTTATTTTCCATAGTCTGCACATGCAATCCTATGAAGAGTAGAAATTCAGATAAGTCCATAACTGCAAAAATTCAGACCTTTATGAAATCAAAATTCAAAAATCAGGAAAGATCTTAAATGTCATGTACTCCAATTTTATTATCCTATAGATGGAAAAATTGGGGTTTACATATATATATATATATATATAAAATTATTTGCCTAAGGTTACACAGGTAGAAAGTGTCAGAGGCAACATTCAAACTCAGATCCTCTGATAACATATTAGTGTTCTTTCATTTTACAAAGTTTTCTTATTCAGTGGCAGCAAAAAGACCTGGAACCCCAGATCTCCTGAATACTAGTACAATATCTTTGTCAACACACTTTATTGCATCTTATTCTGATTAAAATGTGTTTGTTTTAGTTCATATCTATTTGAAGGATGTATTTCATCAAAATCTTTAACCTATAAATAAAATTGGAGACTTTTATGATATTAACTAGGTTTACTGTATATGCAGTTAAGATATGGTAGTAGATATTAATGACAACTTATCTGCATGGTATAAATTATGGATCATTATTCTTCATCTACTCCCCCAATAGATCTGAAAAGTCATTTCACTTTCCAAACCCAGATTATTGAATGTAGACTAGTGGTCTCCTAACTTTTGACTCATAAAAAAACAATTTACATGTATTTACATATTTATAATATATGCTTTTCTACTAATAATTTTGAACATATTAAAAAGAAAGAGCTTTTATTAGTGATTTATAAATATTATCCCATTTGATCTTCATAACCCAATATAAGGTAGGTGCTATTATTACCATCATTTTTGTATTTGAAGAAACTGAGACAAATATGAGTAAAGCTTATAGTTACATAACTAATAAGTATCTGAGGTTGGATTTTAATGTCAGTCTTCCTGATTTCAGGCTCAGAACTCTATCTATTAAACCACCTAGTTGCTTCCTAAAATTTAAAGAAAAATTCAAATTGATTAAAATGGTGTAATAACTGTTCTTGAAATCAATAGGAAGTCAGTGGAGCTTGTTGAGAAGAGTAATATGGTTAGATCTGAACTTTATCAAAATTGTTTTGCTAGTTGAATGATGGATTGGAGTGAGGAAAAACTTTAAGTAGAAAAACCAATTAGGAAGAAAGAGCTATCTAAGTTATGAGCCCTGTTGTAAATTGAACACTGGCAAGAGGAGACATGATAAGTGGGAGAAAATGAACGAATTACTAGGTTAGGAGAATAGAAGAATGTATAGTAGATTGGGTGAGAGTCACAAGAAATTGCATGTGTGGGGAGGGAGACCTCTGATGAAAGATACAATAGCCAATATGTTAGAATGCATGGGAGAAAAGGTATAAGTAATTCAGGGGATAAGTGATTCAGGGGAAATAAGTGTTTGGAGAAGTACTATCAGTAACTAGATAATTATAACTAATCTGATAGGCCCTAGAACATATACTGGAAAGGATATACACAGCACAAAGGCTGATGTTAAGCCATAAGAGAATTTATGACTCTTGAGGACCTTGTCTTCAGAATAGAACCAGAATTAAGAGGACTCCTTTTAAATAGTGTCTGGTTTTAAATTGGTTTTCCTCACTCTCTGCTGTAGATAGGAGATGGTGAAATTTTTATCTTCAAGTGAAAGGATTCGAATTTGACTTACATTTGAAATGAATTTGATATAAATCACTGAAACTTAATTTTAAGATTTCTTGAAAATTAGCAATGACAATTCATCGAATAATTGATCCTAACTATCTGAACTATCTAAAAGTGAAATAGGCTTCCTTGAGAAATAAAGAGTGTCTCCTTACTAAATGTCCTCTATCAAGGTGCTAGATGACATTTTTTTAAGTTGTGTTGAGATAAGGATTCCTTTTTGATTATACTTTGGACTATATAGAGTTGGAGAACCTTTCCATTCCTGAAACTGATCCAGTAACTAGATGATACATCTTTTAGCTTTATTTTCATAAATCTGTCCAATTTCTCTCCTTCTTCTCCCTCTAATGTTCAACAGATTTTTTTTCATGGGATAGCTGCTCAGACTCTTCCAATTCTCATAAGTATAGTCATTTTTTTGGAATCCATTTTTTTCCAATTTGCAGTTTTTAGGTTATTTCTCTTTAGGCACCCAGTGAACTTAAGTTGGGGGTGATGTCTGAGTGTGAAATTAATCATCTCTTATAGATAGGATCTGGGCTCTTATTTGGACTTATTGTGCTAGTTATAGAATAGACATGCTTCTAAATAAGAGTAGTCACCTTGCTCACCAAATAGGATGGACACACTTGAGCTATTTAGGTGTCAGATACAAGTACCTAGCTTTGGTCTAGTTAGATGATTGACTGGACACTAAGTACACCTTCATCTACACAGCAATCACAAGTTCAACTTAAGTTCACATTTCTCTTGGATAATTTTTTTTCATCCCCATTCAACTATTGAATGGCTTCCTTTTCATCTGAGCCATGATTTGATGTCAAGACAATTTAACACACTTGGTATGTCATTTATGACCTTAAAATTGAGGATATTCTCCTGACAAAAAAAATGTCCTTTGACTCTAATAAGGTATTCTCTAGCAGTCTCCTTGCCAATTCTAGGGATTTGAATTTCCTAGCTGGAAAGGGCCCACAGGGAAAAAGTTAGCTTTCTTGTTTTATTATGATCCTCTTCATGAACTTTAGTGTTACTTAACTACATTTTGGTAGGATCCTGCTGAGAAGATGTCAAACTTAATTGTGATGTGGTGCTTGTTATTTAATGGTTTAATAAAATCCATTTCCAGAGTTAAGTGCATGTGTTAGAGAAGGCAAATCAAATATAGCCATGCCCTTTGTGTTCCAGAAAACCCTACTGAAAGAAGTGAATGTTGAAGATAGGCAGATCATTGTATTAGCAAAGAAAACAGGTCCTGGGGGGTACTTGAATGTTCCAGTGAGTTTATATTCAGGCCTTGAAAGGTCTTGAAGGTTTTCTCCCTACCCTGTGATAGGTCTGCTTCCATATTTACTTTGGCTAATAATCTTTTTGATATTCACAATTAAAATAATCAAATCATTAAAACTCCCTATCTTCATATTCATGGGGTTATAAATTAAGAGCTGCTAACAAATTTGGATGGAGGCCATGAAATCTAGCCTCTTTATTTCATAAATGAGAAAACTGATACTTATAGACATTAAATGACTTGTTTGGGTGGTCACACTACTAGTCAGTAGCTAAAGTGATTTTGGAACCCAGTTCTTTCTATCTCCCAACTTCACAACTCTATCCCATACTCTCTCTCATATTGAGTCCAATTAACTTTCAGTGAGTTTTTTAAATAGTTAAAAAGGTTGTTTGTGTGCTTTTAACTTTTCTGCACCTTTTTATTTACTTTGTTTTAATTTCTCAACATTCAGCATTCACAATCAGAATGCAGTTCAAATTAGGAATAAAATTCCTAAGACTTGTGCTCATCATTGTCTTTCTTTTTTCTTTTATTTTTTCTTTCTTTTCTTTTCTTTGCTTCATTTTCTTTTCTTATTTATTTTTTCTTTTCTATTTATTATTCTATTATCTTCTTTCATCTATTTTACATTTCCCTTCATTTGTTCTCCTCCCCTTTGCTTTATTATGCTTTTTCTCTTTTAAGGCATCTACATTATTTTACTTATAGTAAAATAGCCTTTAATTATTCTCATTGGTCCTTTCTATGTGGGGAAAGACAAAACTCAACAGAAAATTATATTTAGATAGGTACAATATTATGTTAAAATCAAAGTTAGAACATGTAACCTTAGCTAGTCATCTAGATTCCTTTTTATATTGACTGGAAATGCCACAACATATAAAGTACAATCAGGAACTGGTCAACTCTGCTAAGATTGCAAATTAATCTGAATGAATTCTGAACAATGAACCTAACTGCACTATATTCAGAAAAAACAAAGGGGACTGGATTCCTTTATGAATTCAGCAAGCTAAAGTAAGCAGTCCCAGGTACCTTTGCCTGTACCATTGTTGAATATCTGAGAAAAAAAGGTATACATAGGAAGACAGAGTAGTATGGTAGAAAGATTACTGATTCTGAAGACAGAAGACTAATGTTCTTATCCCTCTTCTTAGATTTATTATTTTTATGACTTGAAGTAAATCACTTAATATCCCTGGGTCTGAGTTTCCTTATCTATAAAGTGAAATGCTTGAACAAAATGACTTCTGTGGTTCATTCCAACTCAAAATCTGGTCTTCTGACCCTAGAGCTTGTTGAAACTCTTTTGATGATCAGTAGTAGTTCCACTAAATGCAGAGCTAGGTGGCTCTATGGATAGAGTGCCATGTCTTGGATGATGAAGAGTCATCTACATGAGTTCAAATTCAACCCCAGATAATTGCTAGCTATGTGACCCTGGGCAAATCATTTAACATAATTTATCTGTTTCATCATCTGTAAAATTAGCTGGCAAAGGAAATAGCAAAGAACTCCAGTATTTTTGCCTTGAAAACTCTCAAAAGGATCACAGAGTTGGACACAACTGTAATCACAGAGCCACAACAAGAACAAATGGCATTAAATGGATTCAATAACAAATTCAGTTGTTTTTGACTTAAAATTCTACCTCTTCTCTTGGCAGAAAGCAACAGGGTTTCAGTGAATTGCTTCAATGCATGAGAAAATGCATTGTACCTTTCTTCCTTCTTTCTCATCATCAACTGAACTCCTTCTGCCTAAATCTCAGTTTCTAGGTTATATTTTCAAGTTTTATTTGGCTACTGAAATCATTGAATTTGAAGTTAAGATGTTGTGATGTTCTTTTGGCTTAAATACTGAAATGCAGGAAAAAAGAGGGAATCATTTAATATCCATTTTGAAATATATAAAGTTTTATTTTTTAGAGGATGCTAATCAGGTAGTGATGAAGCAACAAGTGATGAATTTTCCTTGATGTTGAATATTGAAAGAATTCAGAGTAGGTTGACAACTCCAATAATGGAACATTAGCATGTTGCCCTTTGATCTTGGAATTGGGATGAAAAATTAATCACTAATTTTTAATGTACAGATTCCTGGAAATTACCCTAGGTACCTGAGAAGACAAGTAGTCATTCTGGTTATTGAAGTGTAAATGACAGGAATTTGGAGAAAGAGTGACTTTAGAAAGCATATTTAGGGACTTCTGGGGGCAGAGCCAAGATGGTGGTGTGAAGCTAGGAAGCTCCCAGAACTTTTCCAAAAGCAACTTTAAATAAAGCCAAAAAGACCCTAAAATGACAGAAACCACAAAAAGAGAAAGTGAAACAAATTCTTAACTCAAGATATTGTGGAGAAACTTCAGTTAAGTTCTGTTTCACAGAAAAAGGGAATATAGCCCAGCTATCTGAAGAGCCAACAGGAGGTTCTTAGTCACAGCATAGCTCAGGTCTGGGCTCAGCAAGCCAGCATGAAAATCCAATGCCAGCTCAAAAGACAAAGTTTGGGCACTAGGAATGCTGGTGCAACAGGAGGTATTGGGCTACCCTAATACAGGGAACAACCCACAAGCAGCTGAAACACTATAGGCAAGTGGTAAGTCAGGGACCAGACACCAGCCTCAGCACAAAACATTCGCAACCAGGAGCAGAACTTGATTATCAAAATGAGTTAAACAAAAAAAGAAAAAGAAAAAACACTAACCATAAAAAGCTACTATTTTGATAGAAACAATAAAAATGCCATCTCAGGGAAAACAGTAACAAAATGCCTACATGTGAAACCTCAAAGGAGTTTTTTAATTGGTCTCAAAGACCTCTAGGAAGAGCTCAAAATGGATTTTCAAAAACAAAGAAAAGAAGAAGAAAATTGGAAAAAAGAAATGAGTCATGTAGGAGAATTATAAGAAATTGACTGAAGGAAAGAATACCTTTAAAATTAAAATTAATCAATTGGAAAAGGAAACACAAAAGTTGACTGAAGAAAACAAAACTCTAAAAATTAGGATTGGACAAATGGAAATTAATGACTCTATGAGTCTCTAAGATTCCATCATATGAAAGCAAAAGGCTGAAGAAGATAGAAGAAAATGTAAAGTTCTGCTTGGGAATAAAGACTAACCTGGAAAATAGATCCAAAAGAGATAATTTATAGGTGATTAATCTACCTGAAAACCACAATCAGGAAAAGAACCTGAACAACATTTTACAAGAAATCATCATGGAAAACTGCTCTAATATTCTATAATAAGATGTTAAATGTCCTTGAAAGAATCTATCATCCCAAATAAAAACTCAAGGAAATATTGTAGTCAAATTTCATAATTCTTAGCTAAAGGAGAAGATACTGCAAGCACCAAAAAGCAGCAACTTGAATATCAGGGAGCTATAGTTAAGATTACACAAGACTTATCATTAAAAAAAATAGGAGGGCCTGAATATGCTGTTTTGGAGGGCAAAGGAACTTGGATTACAATCAAGAATCAACAACTCTGCGAAATTTAGCATATCCTTTCAGGGGGAAAAGATGGACTTTCAAACTTACCTAATAAAAAGACCAGAACTGAACAAAAAATATGATCTTCAAATTCATTACTCAAGAGATGAGTAAAAAGATCAATGGACAGAAAAAAATGTTAGTCAATAAGACTAAATGGGAAGATAATATGTGTAGCTCTTGATAATTGTCTTTCTCTTAGAATAGTTGAAAGGAAAATAATGCTTATTGCTCTTGAGAACTGTACTTCTATCAGGGTAGTTGAAAAGAGTATACTTTGACAGGGGGTAGGGGTACAAGACAAGGGAAAAAACTATCCTGGGAGAAGATAGAGACATTAGACAATTAGACACTGCATGAAGAGGCACAAAGGACCTACTATAGTAGAAGAAAAGAGAGTGTAAACACTGAGTAAATCTTACTTTCCATAGATTTGGCTTAAAGAGGAAATGATAATCATTCCCAGTTGGATTTAGAAATTTACCTCACCCTAAAGGGAAGTAGGAGGAAACAAGGAAAAGGACAGGCAGCAGTCATAAGGAAGACATTGATGAGGAAAGATAAGGGGAAGGGAGAAAGAAAAATACAAATGGGGGAAGATAGGATGGAGTGAAAGAAAAAGTTTTGCATAAATAAAACCAATGCAACCAAAATTAAAAGAAATGCAGAAAGCTGGGAAACAATTTTCACAGTTAGTATTTCTGATAAAGGACTCGTTTCTAAAATATATACAGAAATAAATCAAATTTATAAATACAAGTCATTGATTGATTGTGGTCAAAGGATATGAATAGATAAATTTCAGGTGAAGAAACTAAGGCCATCTACAGTCATATAAAAATATGCTCCAAATCATTAGTTATCAAAGAAATGTAAATTAAAACAACTCTGAGGCACCACCTCACAGTTATCAGTTGACTAAAAAAATGACAAAAAAGGAAAATGTTCAACTTTGGAAAAGATGAAGGAAAACTGGGTCACTAATGCATTGTTGGTGGAATTGTGAATTGAACCAATCATTCTGGAGAGTAATTTGAAACTATGCCCAAAAGGCAATAAAACTGTGAAATAGTTGATCCAATAATACCACTACTAGGTCTATCTCCTAAAGAGATCATAAGAAAAAGGGACAAGGATGGCTAGGTAGCACAGTGGATAGAGCAATGGCCCTGGAGTCAGGAGTACCTGAGTTCAAATCCAGCCTCAGATACTTAATAATTACTTAATAATTAACTGTGTGCCCTTGGGCAAGCCACTTAATTCCATTGCCTTGCAAAAAAAGAAAAGAAAAGAAAAAGAAAAAGGGATGTGTATAAAATTATTTATAGCAAATCTTTTTGTAGTGGCAAAGAATCGGGAAATTGAGGAAATCTTCAATTGAGGAATGGCTGAACAAGCTATGATATATGAATGTTATTGAGTACTATTGTTCTATAGGAAATTGTGAGCAGCTGGACTTTAGAAAAACCTAGAAAGACTTGCATGAATTGTTGCTGAGTGAAATGAGAAAGTGAACTGAACCAGTAGACTAGTGGACAGGAGCAATGTAAGATGTTGATGACATTACTTCTCTTGTTATGGAAATGACATTGTTGATGCTATTACTCCTCCTATTAAGGACAATGCCATCTTCATGGAATCTGAATGCTGAACAAAGCACACTATGTTCACTTTTTGTTGTTGTTTTTGTGAGGCAAGGAGATTAAGTAACTTGCCCACAAAGTTAGCATCAAGTATCTGAAGTCACATTTGAACTCAGGTTTACCTGACTCCAGGGTTGGTGCTCCATCCACTATATCACCTATCTCAGTGTTCATTTTTTTAAACTTCTTTTGTGTTGTTTCTTTCTCTCCCATGATTTTTTTTCACCCTCTTAGTTCTAATTCTTCTTTCACAACATACCTAATATGGAAATATGTTAAAAATGATTGTATATGTGAAAAAAAAGAAAAGTACATTTAAAAAGGGGGGGGGGGGAGAAAGCATTTCATGAAGATAGACCAGGAATTAATAAAGCAACTTAGTTCTTTAAAAGACACATATAGAAAGAAGATGGAAGTAATAGCAGATAATGGCAAATTAATTCAAGAGTGATGTATTTCTGCTCAAATATTGCCAGAAGTCCTAAACCTCAGAGGGAACAGAGTCTAGTAACAAATACTAACAGGATAGAGGGTGGGGAAGGCTTTTTAAAATTAGATTGAGTGAAATATCAATGAAGGGATAAGATCATTACTTTGGAAGGATTGAACAATTAAATTTCAATTCCCCCCAACACACATATTTACATACATGCAATTTACACACACACACATACATACACAAAAGAACAGAAGTTGAAATAGAAAGGAAAACAAAAAAATTTATAAAAAAATGAAAATGGTAATCAAGAGGATATCAGTAACATTAAAAATGCAAAAAAATAGCAGGTAGAAATCCTTGATTCAGTTTCATTTTTGTTGTTGTTTTGTTTTAAATAATTTTTGAAACACCAAAAGAAAAGAAGGGATAAAAATTTACTATGGTGCTTCAAAGTCAAGAAGAAGGAGGAAGTGATAAGGGACAGTCCAATTCCTAAATGAAACCAAGTTGCTATCCTTGGATATGCTGTATCCTAGTATTCTGGAAGTATACTGTACATGTGACTGCTGAGCTGCTGTCAGCCGTCACAGAAGGATTGTAGAGAATGAGATAGTTGCTGTGAGAACACAAATGGGAAAATGTTCTACTATTCAAAAAAGGGGAAAGTGAATCTTAAAAACTAGAACCTTGGCTTTGATTTTTGACAAAATAATATGCTTGATCTTATTGTGCTGCATCATTATAACTTAGAATTTTGCCATGAATCAAAGTCAAGCTTATTATTTTAGGTAGTGACTACCAATGTACTGTATGAGGAAATAGAATCATCATATCACAAAATCCTGTAAGAACTTGTATGAATCTTGGAAGCCATTTAGTATCACCTGTGCCAATTATGTTATCACAGTCTAAAGAAATATCTTATTTGAAATGTCATTTAAGAAAATAAATTCAGGAAGAGCCACTGGTTCTCACAGAAGATGAAAGTAGTAAGTTCTCTAGGTCTTCTACTAGAAATTAGGTACCCTCCTGACTCCAGGACCGGTGCTCCACTGGGCCACCTAGTTGCCCCTTGATGATGTTATTTCGAAAGAACTGAAGAGTCAGTTCTGAAGATATCTGAAAGAGAAGGAGGTAAAAAATTGGAAAAAGAAGATGAACAATGTTTTTGATATCCAGAAAGGCAATCATGGGAAAATTAGTAGCTAGTAAACTATTTATCTTGTTCCACATCACCTTGGAATCTCTGGGAATGATTTACTCATACTGGCTTAAAAATGTGAGATTGAAACAAGAAAAAAACTTACAAATAATTTTTTAGAACAGACAATAGCAAATGAAGCAGAGATAAAATCTTCCAGTTTTTCTTCTGATGATCCAAACAAAAACAAATAAAAATCAAACTTGTAACTCTGCCTCTCTGGTTCTTTTGAGCTTCCCTGACTTCTGTCTCTTTATCTGTAAAATGAAGATTTTGTGTTATGTGGCTGCTGAGGTCCCTTCTAGTTCTGGACATATGGTTCTTTTAATAAAAACTGGCACATGAGGCTTTTAATCAATTAAAAATGTATTAAACACCAGCTACATGCCAGACACTGTGGCCTGCACTGGGGATGCAAAGATAGAGAGAAATCATATTCCAATCATTTGTTCTCATCCCATATTCAATTTCTTTATCCCCAAACCTATTACTTTTCCAAACTTCTCTATTTCTGTTGAAAGCATCTCCATCCTTCCAATCTCCTGAGTCCCAAGCCCAGATTCAAGTCCTGTTTTCTGAAATATATTGACTATTTGACACCAGGGAAGCATTTAATATGACAGCACTCTAGGCAATTCTCCAAGAGCATAATTTACAGAGAAGTTGTTGAACTTCATTGGTAGAGGGTACCTTACCTGAAAGTTTCTTATTTCAATAGAAACGATATTCCAGTCCCTATCCATTTCCTTCAAAGTAAACAGTTTTTGTATTAGAAAGGAGAGCATATATATATATATATATATGTATATATATATATATATATATATATATATATATACATATATATATATATATATATGATGGTGGACTTAAAGATAAGGAGATGGATATGAAGTGTCCTAATAACCTAAGTATTGCTTTGACTCTTCTTTCTCCATCATCGCATATATCCTTATCAGTTGGCAAATCTTGACATTTCTACCTTCATAATGTCTCTTGAATTTGACCCCTTCTCAATACTTGCACAGCTACCACTTTAGTTCAGTCCTTTAACACTTTTGCCTAGATTATTGCAACACTTCCTAATTTATGTCTTTGCCTCAAGTCTTTTCCTAATATAGACCATTTCCCACAATTCTACCAAAATTAATTTCCCTAAATACAAATTTGACCCTGTTCAGTTAACTGAATTACTTCTTATTGCCTCTGGGACAAAATATGAACTTTTCTGTTTAGTTTTTAAAATCCTTCACAACCTTGGTTGAATCTTTCTTTCATCCTTATTGTTCATTACTCTTCCTGTCCTTGCCCTTCTACTCTATCATCCCTCCAAAGTGGTCTTTTCTTTGTTCTTCACATAGAACACTTTACCACTTTCCTTATCTTTGTTCTAGCCATCCCACATGTTCTCTAGTTTCAATTACAAAAGATGCTTATATTGGGGGAAAGGGAATAGGAGCTAGAATAGTTTTACATTTAATATAGGGAACTCCCAGGAAATGAAAGTCCCTCTACCAAGGATGATCATCAACTTCTTTGCAAATTATAGTCGTAGAGAATTGCCTAGAGCTTCCACTGTCACTTAGTCAATAGATTTAGAAGTGAAATTTAAATACAGATTTTCCTGGCTTGGACATCAACTCTCTACAAAATATGCTATTCTGCCTCTCTCTTGAGAGAGAAAACAAAACCAAAATGAAAAATGAATATTTTGCTTTTCCTCCCAAATTTTCATATAAGCAGACATCTTATTCTTTCATTAACCTTTTTTTCAATATATAATTTTAAAGAATTTTTTTTTTTGTCTTAGCATTCTTCAGCTTTCCCGGTTCATTCTGAGCTTTGGGACCTCTGACACTCTTCTGACAGAACTGTGCCAAATTTCTTATATTCTGTCTTCTAAATATGCCTTTGAAAATGTCTTTTTATTGAGAAATTAACAAAAATAAAAAATTTTAATATGTAAAGATGAATAAAAAGGGCATTATAAAATCAAATTGTTATTTTAAAAACTAAGTTGGCAATGACCTCCCTGTGCCTCTGTCATATTAATTTTTAGTTAGAATTCGCACTTACAGTAAGACACCCCAAAAGGGAAAAAATAACAACAAAGGTAGTCACAAGAAAGCTTACAACAGGGGCGGCTAGGTGGCGCAGTGGATAAAGCACCACCGGCCCTGGAGTCAGGAGTACCTGGGTTCAAATCCGGTCTCAGACACTTCATAATTACCTAGCTGTGTGGCCTTGGGCAAGCCACTTAACTCCATTTGCCTTGCAAAAACCTAAAAAAGAAAAAAAGAAAAAAGAAAGCTTACAACAAAAATAACCAATGATGCCTAAGAGGATTATAAGCATGACAAATACAATTAAGATAATGAAAGAGATAGGAAACATTATTAAAGATTAACAAAAGAGATAGAACATTTTCCCAATAGATAATCAATCAAATGATCCGGTGATCTTCCAGTTCCTGAAAGAAACCTCAGACTGGGGAATCCCAGTTCAGCCTTTTTCACAGTCCTGATTAGAAGGGTCCCAATCAGACAAATGGGTGAGATTCCAACAGGATCAGAACAAGATTTGTGTAATCATAGAAGTCTAAACAAAGAAGACATGGTGCCACGTATCTACATGACTCTGGACCTAGAAGAATGTTGTGCTCCAGACAATTGAGGAAAAGGGGATGCACTTCCAGGACTGACTAAGTTCCCTGTAAAGGACTCCTCTCCTTATCAGGAACTGGCTAAGTTCCCAATAATACTAGTGTTTTACTACATGCCCCTAACTTCTTTTATTATTTTTGTTCAGGGCATATTAGGGACATGGAAGAGCTTCATTAATTAATCATTCAGCATCCAAAATAAATTCTCTAGAACCTCCTCTCTTTTCTTCCTCATTGTTATTTTTTTTTCTCAGAGTTACAAAAGATGCTCATATTGGGGGAAAGGTAAGAGGATTGCATTCTTTTTTTTTTTAGGTTTTTGCAAGGCAAATGGGGTTAAGTGGCTTGCCCAAGGCCACACAGCTAGGTAATTATGAAGTGTCTGAGATTGGATTTGAACCCAGGTAACTCCTGTCTCCAGGGCCCGTGCTTTATCCACTGCGCCACCTAGCCGCCCCGAAGATTATACATTCTTGAGAAGTCATTCTTCCTGGACTAATTATCCTACAAATAGTTCTCATTCAAAAACATATAAGCATGTTATTGATGATGTCCGATTCTTATATCATCATAATTTTCTCAAGTATTCTCCTCTCAAACCCCAGAGGGATTCCATTAAAGAAATAGAGTTTTAAAGAGGAAAAATATAGGCATAACTGATCAATGCATTGAAAATGGTGTGGCAGCTAGGTGATGGGATGGATAGAGCATCACCCTGGAGTCAGGAGGACCTGAGTTCAAATCCCACTTCAGACACTTCATAATTACCTAGCTGTAGGACCTTGGGCAAGTCACTTAACCCTATTGCCTTGGAAAAAAAAAACAATCCCCCCCAAAAAAACAATGTTTGAATATATGTGCAAGGTTTATTACCTGTGAACTTCCCACTTCTAAGAAGAGGTAGTTGGAGATGATTCCTATCACTTCATTTGAATCAATTTCTGCTTGTTCTTTGTAATTTTGTAATACATTTGATGTTATGAGTATATAGCTATTTTTTCCATGTACATTGTTGTAGTTATGCATGTTTTCTTGGCTCTTCTTCACTCTTTATCAGTTCATACATATCTTCCCATGTTTCTCTCTATTTGTTATACACATAATTTCTTTCAATATAGTAATATTCCATTGCATTCATGTTTACATTCAATTTGTCCAATTCAATGTACATCATAATACATTCAATTTGTTTAGCTATTCTCTAATTGATGGCCATCTACTTTATTTCCAAGTCTTTGCTATAACAAAAAGTACAAATATTTTAATATATATGAGGATTTTCTTTTATGTCTTCCCTGAAGATTGTCTCTTTTTCAAATGGACATTTTTAGTCACTTTTCTTGAATGATTAAAAATTTCTTTCCAAACTGGTTTTAAACATTTCACAGCTTCACCAATCATTTTTGTGCCTGTCTTTCCAAAAACCCTCTAATGTTAAATATTTCCATTTTGTATCATTTTTGTCAGACTATGAGGTGAAAACCCATCCCTTTAAACATTTAGTTTAGGAGTATCGTACTTATCCTTTCTTTTTCTGTAATATTTCCCTTTTTCCTCTTGAAATCATTTCTCCAAAATACTCAGTGCACTTGCACATTTAACTTTCTTTTTCCTTGTAAATTTTATTATTTATTTTATAACTAAATACAAAACAAGAAAAGTAGGGTACATTGCAATATTCGCATCAGGACATGAGAGAATTCAATATGAAACAAAAAATTTCCATTTCAAGAAAACCTATATAATAACTATACATTATTTTTGAAGCTATACAACTTTTTTTTGCTTTTGTTCTCTACTGTGAAATTTCTGCTTTATTTTTCCCTCCCTCTCCCCAACCCCTATAAGTACCCTAAATAAGGCTAAAATTAATCATAGTAATAGACACACACAGATGTATATATATATATATATAATATAAATAGATATGTGCAATTATATACATATATATACTCATACACATATATATAAGATCATACTCTGCTTATTTCCACTTACCATCTGCTTCTCCAAAGGTACCTAGCATCTTCCTTTGAAAGTCTATCCATGTTTTTCTTTTTATTGTTTTTGTTTTTTACAAGGTAATGGAATTAAGTGACTTGCCCAAGGTCACATGGCTAAATAATTATCAAGTATCTGAGATCAGATTTGAATGCAAGTCCTCCTGATAACAGGGCCTGTTCTTTATCCATTATGCCATTTAGCTGCCCCTACTCATGTTTTTCTAAAGTATCCTGAGAAAATGTCTTTGAAAGTTTTTCCTCCAGTTTTCTTTGTTCCTTCTATTCTTGACTGCATTTGTATTATCTATGTAAAAAAATTTGAATTTAAAATAATTTAAATTATCCATTTTATATATCAACAATTTCCTCATCTTATAATATTATTTAAGGTCTGATACTGCTGAATCTGCTTCTGTTACTTTTTTTTTGCCTGGCTTCTTTAAACTTTCTGATCTTTCTGTCCTTCCATATGAACTTTTATTTATCATTTTTTCAAACTTGGTTTGAACTGAGCAGAGAACAAAAAAAAGATTTTTCTTTATTAATGTAATTGGAATGGCATTGAATAGATTAGTAAGGTAAAATTGTCATTTTATTATATTGGCTTTACCTACCCATAAACGATAAACATTACTTCAATTATTTAGATCTGATTTTATTTGTATAAGGAGTGTTTTATGTTTATGTTCAGATAGTTCCTGTGTCTGCTGGTATTTTATTCTGCTTAGTTATTTAAATGGTCTAAAGAAATATTAAATAATATTGCTGACACATAATGTACTTTCCCTAATTTTCTCTTTTGATTAAA
The DNA here is from genome assembly GCF_037893015.1 of Macrotis lagotis. NCBI lineage: Eukaryota > Metazoa > Chordata > Mammalia > Peramelemorphia > Peramelidae > Macrotis > Macrotis lagotis. The sequence continues at coordinate 129,638,598 of NC_133662.1, read as the reverse complement.
TTTATTTTGGCTTTAACTTTGTCTGAGATCATGATAATTACCCTTTTTTTGACATAATAAAATCCACTCCTGACTTTTATTTTATCTTTATGTGTATCTCTCATTTTTATAGCATTTCCTGAAAGCAGTCTACTGTTGAATTCAAAATTTTAATTTGCTATTGCTTTCAATTTTGTGGGTAAAATCATCCCAATTCACATTCTAAGCTATAATTACTTGTGTATTTTCCTCCTTCCTGTTTTTCCTCACTATATTTCTCATCTTATTCCTAACCCTCTTCACTCCTCTATTTCTACTATCTTGCCTTCCTATTCTTTAACTTATCTACCTCTCCAAGAGCCTTTCTTTTATCCTCTTCCCCCGTAACCTATCCACTTACCCTCTTATTTCTTTGTGTATTTAGATTTTTTTATACTTTTCTATATATATATCTGTTATTCACTCTTTAACCCATTCCTGATGAGAGTAAGATTCATCACAATCTGTTCTCCTCTCTACTAGTTTCTTCTTGGTAATTATTATTGGCAATTATACCAATAATTGGTATAATTACTTCCTTTCATCTCACCCTATATAGTTTTGTTATTTCAGAATAACCTCATCATATACAACTCAGCCTAAACCTTTTTCCAAGCTATTCATTTCACAGTAGTCATAAAAGTATATTTTCAAAAATAAGAAACAACTTTTTTTGAATCTCTTTTTAATTCATCTTTAATGTTTATCTTATATTTCTTCTGGATGTTATTATGTCAAATTTTCCCTTAAGTTCTGCTGTTTTTGTCACAAATACCTGAAAGTATTTCTTATTCTTTTCTTTTAAGGTTTTTGCAAGGCAAATGGGGTTAAGTGCCTTGCCCAAGGCCACACAGCTAGGAAATTATTAAATATCTGAGACCGGATTTGAACCCATATACTCCTGACTCCAGGGCGGGTGCTTTATCCACTGCACCACCTAGCTGCCCCCTACCTGAAAGTATTTCAGTTCATTAAATGCCCATTTCTTTTTCATTCAGAATTATAGTTGACTTTGCTATTTAAGTTATTTTTGTTCATAGCCCCAGACTCTTGCTCTTCCATATAAAGTATTCCAAGTCCTACAGTCCTTCAACATTCAACTATGAGGTTTTAAGTAATCCTTATTATAGCTCCATGGCATTTAAATTGGGTTTTTTTGTAGTTTCCAGTATTTTCTTCTTATCGTGGGAGATTTAAAACTTGACTGAACCTCAGTCACTAGGTGCAGTGGATGGAGCACCAACCCTCAAGTCAGGAGGATCTGAGTTCAAGTTTGGCTTCAGAGATTTACCAAATGTATGACCTTGGGCAAATCACTTAACCTTCATTGCCTCATATCCAGAGTCATCTCCAGTCATCCTGATTCATATCTGGTCACTGGGCCCAGATAGCTCCAGAGAATACAGTAAGGCTGATGATTTGGCACAATACCCTCCCTCACTCAAATCCAATTCACTTGTTTGTTAGGTGACATCACCTCCCTAATGTCCTGGTCTTCTTTGATAATGAAAGACAAACATCATCAGATCATCATAGCCGCTGAAAGTCTTAGGGTTTTTCCTGGAGTCTTCTCAAATCATCTTAGGAAACAATGCTTAACCCTAACTTTTTTATTTCATGTTCAACATTCCCTTTGAAGTGATGTTCTTTTTTTTTTTTTTGAGGAAATTCAGAAAGCTGAAAGTTTTCAGACCTGCTCTGCTATCATCCCAGAATTCTTGGGAGACAACTTTCAAAGTTGTCAAAAAATGACCTTGTCTTTTCAAGATTCCCATCATTTGTATATTAATTAGTTCAACTTTGCTGAAGAAAATCAAATTTAGAATTAGCAGCACCCTTCTTTTCTTCCTTCAAGCAAAAAAGGATAAGACTAGCATTAAGATAAATGAAAAAAACTTATTAGTTGTTCTGATTTTCAATGAGAGAGAACACCAATATCTGGATAACTGAAGTCCATCATTATGATAATAATTTTCTATGCTAGTATTAGATCTCTCATTTTTTTCCTTTCTTTATATAGATGACCTTTAAATATTCTCAATCACGTCTTAATCTTTTGATTCTAGGTTTTCCTCTTTACATTCTTAGAGAATTCCCTGTTATACTGAGAGTTTAAGCAATTTGTCTTAGTGTCACACAGTACTTGAACCTTGGTCTTTCTGACTTTGACATCAGCTCTCTCTTTGTTGACCAGTCTTTCTCTTATATAAGTTCCTTAACATATAATGCTATGCAACCTACTCTCTCTTTATATAGTTTATACTTTTTTTCTGTATCTTTTTTTTCCATCCATATGCACATGTATATTTTTAAGTTAAAAAATTTCCTTACACCCTCCCTTCCCACCCCACCCCCTCAGTGGCAAAGTCAGGTTATTGAACATACATAGTTTTGATAAACATGTTTACAGATTAGTCATTTTTGGTATAAGGAATTAGTATTAAGGGAAAGAGAATAAGAGATCATTTTTTATAAACTGTTCAGATACTGAATGGGGTTTTTTTTGTTTTTGTTTTGTTTTGCTTTTCTTTCTCTGGATGGGGATAATATAGTTCATAGCCAATCTAATACAGTTGTCCTAGCTCTCTGAACTGATGAGAGTAGCTGCTTCCATTAAGGTTGATCATCTCACAAGGTGCTGTTAATGTGTACATTGTTCTCTTGGTTCTGCTCCCTTTGCTGAGCATCAAATCTTGTAATTCATTCCATGGGTCTCTAGAGTCTGACCAGTTATGATCTCTTATAAAACAATAATATACCATAGTATTCATGTATCATGACTTGTTTAACCATTTGCCAATTGATGAGCATACCCTCAATTTTCAATTCTTTGCCACTACAAAAAGAGCTGCTATGAATATTTTGGAACATGTGGAAATTTTCCCATTTTTTTATTATTTCTTCTATATATAGACCTAGAATTGGAATTGCTGGGTCAAAGGATATGAACATTTTTTTATTGCTCTTTGGGCATAATTTCATATTGTTCTCCAGAATGGCTGAATCTGTTCACAACTCCACCAGCAATGTATCAATGACCCAATCCTCCCACAACCTCTTCAGCATTGATCATTTTCCCTTTATTCTCATCTTGGCCTGTCTGATAGGTTTGAGGTAATACCTCATTGTTGTTTTAATTTGCATTTCTCTAATCAACAATGATTTGGAGCAATTTTTCATATGATTATATATAACTTTGATTTCTTCATTTGAAAACTGTCTATTCATATCCTTTGATGTATAGTACATGGCAAACAGAAAGGATGGGGGGGGGGGGAGTCAGGGAAGCATTTATTAAGTGCAGCTACTGGTCCAGTGGATAAAGTGCTGGGCCTGGAGTTAGGAGGATTTATCCTCCTGAGTTCAAATTTGACCTCAGATACTGACAAACTTGTGTAATCCTGAGCAACCTGTTGGTCTCCATTTCCTCATCTGAAAAATGAACTGGAGAAAGAAATGACAAATCATTCCAGTATCTGCCAAGAAAATCCCAAATGGGTTCATAAAGAGTTGCACATGAATGACAACAAAGAATATAGTTTTAAGTCTAAAGAGGACATTGCATGTATTATCTCATTTGAACCTCACAACAGCCCTATATGATATATGTTTTTATACCATTTTTATTATCCTCATTTTAGAGATGAGAGACTGAAGTCAAGAAAGGTTATAACTTTCCCAGAATCATCTAATAGTTAAATTTTGAGTCAGGCTTTGAATCTATGCCCTCCTGATTTCTAATTCAGCACCAAACTGCTTCCTGTCAATGGCTCCTTGAAATAATATTTCTGTTTAAATTTTTGATAAGAAGAAATATCTGGTCATATGAGTAAATGACCTTGAAAATAAACTATATTCAAATATGGAATTTGAATAAATTTACTATATGAATATGACTGAACATTGTTTTATACTTGGTCTAAAATTTTCTAGAATGTCTGAGGGAAAATAGGTACCATTATAATGAAAGAAAATTATCTATTAGTTCATAATTTTCATAAAATAATGTTTTATGAACTTCTTACTTTCTTTTTTAGGTTTTTCTTTGCAAGGCAAATGGGGTTAAGTGGCTTGCCCAAGGCCACACAGCTAGGTAATTATTAAGTGTCTGAGACCAGATTTGAACCAGGTACTCCTGACTCCAGGGCCAGTGCTTTATCCACTGTGCCACCTAGCCACCCCGAACTTCTTACTTTTTAAAGAAATTACTTTTTAAGCTTACTTTTAAAGAAGTCTTTGGTTAGTAATGAAAGAAAATTTCAGCCTGTAGGAAATGTAAAATCCAGCATGGTAGCTGCATGATTCTAATAAAAATGGCAAAGTTTTAGAAGCTAATTTGGTCCAAACTTGTAAAATTACAGAATGATGAGTATTCCTAAAAATCTAGCATAAAGATATGTAATAGGGTCTTTACAAATAAATTTTTCATCTTGGGGGAGAAAAAAACAAAATTAGGCTCTGATTTATGCCACATTGATTTATTTTTTATACTCACAAATAAAAATAATGCTTTCATACGTCAATTCAGTTCAATTCAGCAAATCCTTATAAAGCATCTCTTATTCCCAAAGAAATATATTAGATCTTGGGGAAAATTCTATTGAATCTCCCTTGGTAATCTTATATTTACAAGGACAATATCAAATGCAAAAAAGAGAAGTAAATATCAGGTCATTTGAAGAGGGCAGGAATATGCAAAACTTGGAGGAACAAGGAGAAGTTCAAACAAGAAACAGAATCTGAGTTGAGTCTTGAAATTAAGTTAGGAGTAGATTCAAGGCTTTGCAGGACATCTGGTCTACATGCATAGAAGTGGGAATGTAATGCTTAAGATAGAAACCCAATTTGGTTGGAACATCAAGCATGTGAAAGGAAATAATATGAAGCAAAACTAGAAAGTTAGGTATTCAGGTAAGCCCTAAACATACCCTTTATATTCAATTACAAAAACAATTTTTAAGATTTAAAACATGTTAAACATCATCTAGTGTTAAAAATGGAAGCACAAAAAGAATGAAATGTGGCAACAATTTTAGTATTGAATGGGAAGAAATTTGAGAATGGGTAAATAAGTAAACATATCTCCTAGCAGAGATTTTGTTTTTTCCCTTTCACAACTATCTTCCTCTTCTAGCTCCTCAAATACTATCCACTTTCTCTTTTATTACTGCTGAAAACAAGTAGCAGCCCAGGTATTCACTTGTCATTCATTCTCCCTCAGTCCTTAAATCTTATTTAATCGAATCTTCGGATTTTGCCATAATATTTGTCACATATTCTCTTTGCTATTCTTAAGACTACATCCTTATCCAAGGACTAATGAAATAGGCTTCCTTTGGATCCATGCCTCCTCTTTTTTGGCTCTCCTTTCTCTCTCTTGGACTTCTAATTAATATGCCCTTTGAATCTACAAAAGCAAAAGCCTATGAACATGTGCAGCAGTGCTCCACACATGGCCAGTTCTACTGACCTTTTGGATAGTTTTCCTAAACAGATTTCCACTTGAAATCATTGCCCTGCAGGAGGAACAGAAATGGCAGTCAGGACCCAACCAAAGACCTATATATCAACTCTTCTTCCCTCAAAATCCCTCTAAGAGGATTGATGTGGCCTGTCTGATCATTGATCTATGTTTAACAAGGCCATATGACTTCATTGGCTTCCTGAATGTGAAAGAAATACTCCATAACTCTTACATGTTGTCATATGACTTGAACAGCTATGCTGTCAACCACACCATGACAATAGCTGTCCACTGGACATTCTTAAGACTGCAGGCAACTAGCTATATCATTTCTGCTATATTTACTACTTGAAAATAAAGAGAAAAAGCAATCTCTAGATTGCCATCTCCCAACAAGGTTCCTTTCCCTATGAAGATAGTAAAGTGAAAGAAGCTCCAAATAAAACACAAAACTGCAGAGAATCTATAATGCTTATGAATATTAACAGCAGAAATTTTCCTGTATCCAGTCTTCCCACTTTTAACACTGTGTCAGAGGAAGAATGAAGTAGAACAAAACCAATGGGCATGAACTTAAGGGGAAGCTTACTCTCTTTCTTGATCTTGAGAGTGAATCCTATTCTTCCAGGATCTATGTTCATTATAATATATGCCCAAGAATATGCATTTCTCTTCTTCCTCATGCCATTGTTGCCTTATATTAAATCAATTCTGTACTTGTAATATACAGCTTATGGAAAGTGTTTCTCTTCTGTCCTCTCCAGACAGTTTCCTAGTCATCAGGACATAGATCCATGTCTTCCTGTCTTTCTCTAGATATATCTCTCTCTGGCTTAATTTTCTTGAAGGGACCTCAGAGAGCATCTAGGTAACTATCCTAAGTGAGACATCTGGATGGCACAGTAGATTGAGTGCTATACCAAACTCCTCCATCCTTATTTCAAGTTTAATTGACAGTCTGGGTCCCTTGACCACAGACCACTGATTTTTAAACTAAGGACAATTTAAAATAAGAGAATAACATTTTAAAATCAAGAGCTTGAATTGGAAAGATATGAGAGACTTTTAAAAATAGTCAGGATGTGGTACAATAACAGTAAGGAGTAAAGTATGAAAGGAAGAGATTGGTAGTTCAGACAATAAAAATGTGGCAAAAAAAAGATATCTCTTAATCACCTTGAAAATTATTTCTGTCTCTTCAATGGGAACTTTTCACCATGTGACTTTATTGTAGTTTTACTTTCCCTGCCCATACCTTGTAGAAGAATTCATAGACATTGACTTTACTTAATCCTCTTTTTCAGTCATTTTCTAATATTCTTACTCCCAAATGAGCCCAAATGAGTAATAGGGAATCTTAATAGCATGTTTGACTTTGTCATATATTTGGGGTTCAAATCCTGCCACAGAACTTCACTAGCTTAGTCATTATAGGTAAATCACAATTGTTTATAGTCTTAATGTTTTCCATCTGAAACATGGAACAAATAATATTTATGCTATTTATACATAAGGTTGTTGTAAAAAGAATTTTGAAAACCTGAAAGTGACTCATCAATATTGAATTGCTATTACAAATCACTTCAAAAAGTAATTTCCATTAGCTTCACTTTGATTTTCAATCTCCTCCCTGGGATCCCTAAAGTGGCTTCCTATTTCCTTTCTTATTTCACTTTCTATCTTTTAATAATATGGCTTTGGAATGTTTCATTTAATGTAATTGTTCTTTTCTCTTTCTCCACCTAGGCCTGTACTTTGTGCTCCCATAAGGCAATTTCCCCATACATACCTTCAAGAAAAACATTTAGATTGCTAAACTCCAGAAATGATCTATCTATCATCTCTGCTCATTATTTTTCAATCCATGTTCTAAGTTATTTGAATAAAAGTTCTGAAAATTCTGGTTTCCCAAAGAAGCAAACAAACAAAAATAACAAAATCTCTCTCCAAGTCACATTCTAGTCAAGCATCTTTATCATACACCTTAAGGATGTCCTATATATAATATCAGAAAAGTACAGATGGTACTTTCATGTGTTATGATAGCTAGATATTTCAGTATGCTATTGGAGAGAAGTCTTTTTTGTACTTACAAAGACTGGTCCTCAGAAAACAGATATTATCTATAAGGATGTGTCAGACAAGTAGCAACAATGAAGGATGGTCAGCTTGTATACTCTACTGATATCCTTGGATCATCAGGAAAATCAGACCCCTGGTGATGAACTTATCAGAGGACAAAAATGAGATGCATAGGATAGACATGATCATTTGTAATTTCCTTTGTTGGAGGGAATTATCATATCAATGAATTAGAGCTTCACTTGATTATTAGAATATGCATGATAATTACAGCTATGATGTACCATTAAAACAAAGTGACCATTGTTTTTTTAACTACATAAATTGGAAAGAATTTGTTAAGCATTACAAACTCCATCTGATTAAAAGATCATATTTAAAGATGAAAGTTTATTGATTTATTTTGCAACTACTTATATGCATTTCTATGGAAGGTACCATAGGGACCATATCATATATGGTAGCAACTCAATTGATATGACACTGACCATCCTATTCCTTCTGGTTTCTCATACAAGTCACAGGTATAATCACTTTCCTTTCACTATGGTATCTACCATTTGTGCCAGTAAAAGACTTTAAAAAGCATCTCAGGGCAGGAAGGTAACACAACACACTTTAGATAACTTCCTAGAAATAAATAATCTTGTTATCTAAAGGGATGACAGGTTTCTAAGCATTGCAAATGGGTCCCATTTAAAGATTACTTTATATAGTTCTGCAAAGAATCCTCCTGAGACAGGTGCTCAGAATTACCAAAGACTGATCTGATAAATGCAGCAATAATACATGGGCAGCATACAGAATTAAGCAAAAGTGAGGGGAATGAGAGGGAAGTCTAGCACTCAAATATGAGAAAATATAATCCCCAGAACAAGTGCTAAATCATCCCCATGCTTCTACTTCTCACCCTAATCCCAGCACACTTTCAATAAGGGTTGACATTTGCAGACTGTGAGGATGTTTAAGATAAATGTATTAGTTTGTGGTATTTATCTAAATTAGGCCAATTAAAATGTCTAGCCACACTGAAATAGTTTGGAAATATACAGTGAGCAATAGAATTAACTTACTACAGAAAGAGAGCAGAGCTTCTGAAGGAAGTTATGATTTTTTTGTTTGTTTTGTTTTGCTTTCTCTCTCCCCTCTTTGAAAGTCTGTCTCATTGAACTTCTGACTGTCATGACTTCTAAAGGGGAAAACTTTTCTACTTCTTAATTGCTTATAACATGGCGTGTATGTTTCTTTACCTGCAAATGCTAAAAAGGTTGAGATACAGAGGGTTGGGGCTTTAATGATATACTTGCTTTGCTAAGAACTAGGGATAGGAAAGGTAGGCAGCATCTGTCAAGAGTTAAAAACCTTATGGGGTTTAGAGAGGTATAGAGGTTTTTTTAATGTCAATTTTTAGAAATATATATTATTCATATTTTAATTTCTAAGCAATTTCCCTCAGCATGCTACAGCAGAAGAAGCATTGGTTCTTAACTAAGGGAAGCCAAGTTCAAATCTCATCCTTGGTTATCATCACTATTTTGACCTCAGGCAAGACACTTAATCTCCCCAGGCTTCAGTTTATAAAAGTAATGTTGAGTAGTGAATAGAGCTCTGTTGTATGCAGTAAGAACTAGATTCAAATCCTTCCTAGATATGTATCCCTGAGCAAGTCATTTAGCCTTTGTTGACCTCAATTTCCTCATCTCATAAACTGTTCTCTTTTCCTTGATATTTGAATCTCTAATTTCATTCAAATCTTGTTTTTTTTGTAACTCCCAACCTGTTGTCTTTCCACCCATTCCCAAATTACCTTATTTTTAAATAGATTTTGTTTATAACAGAGATTTTATATATCTACATATTGTATCTATGAGAGAAGAAGAAATTCTTAAGAGTAAGGATGACTTCCAGTTCCTAACAAAAAACTAGTACTTAATAAATGCTGATTGATTGATCAGTCCTCCTCTTTTGGATTCTTCTCTTCTTTTATGGTTCAAATCAAGTCACCCTTCTGCCAAATCTTCCTGAAAATTTCTCTTCTTCCTCCAAATTTTCCCAGAATCCTTGTTCTGATTTCTCAATTGCCCCCATCACAAACCTCTTTTATAGTTCATTGATTTAATTGTGAGCATGTCATGCCACCCTTAGCAAAACACAAGCTCTGTGATATTGTCATTTTTTTTGGTCTTTATGTCTCTAGTATCTAGTACAATGTCATCTATACACAGGGTAATTATTTAATATTTATTGAATTGGCATGCCCATAAATTTGTTCCATGTCTGACCCTTCATTTGCCTTCAAAAAGGTCTTCATTACCTGAGCCTGGGTCAGCTGTATCTGCCCACTGAACTGGGTATCCAGTGTTAAAAGAATATCTATGAGGTGCAAAATTGCAGGTATACAATTACAGTTATAAGACCAGAAAGAGAGGAAAGGGACCATGTTATGAAGGCCTTTAAATAGGGCTTGAAATCTTGAAGACCAGAGTTCATATCTAGCCTCATGGCTTCCAGCTAGGTGACCCTGATCCAGTCACTTAAACTTTGCCTCAGTATCTTCAATTGTGATAATGATAGTATCCAACATTGAGGGTTGTTATGAGGATTAAATGAGATAACATTTAAAAAGTGCTTATCCTAGTTTCTGGCACATAGCAGGCACTTAATAAATACCTGATCCTTTCCCCTATTGGAGTAGGCTTTTATTAAGGCATCTCTCTTAGCTGTCACAGGTCTGTCAGGGACTTGCTGTCAGACAAGAGTCAATTTCTGTTTGAGTAACCTTTTGGGACTATTCAGAGCACGTTCCAAAACAGTCTGAAAAGGAACAAAAAATAAAGAATAATATGAATAGTTACATGAGAAGCACAGAAAATTAAGGCTTAATCACAGAATAATCTCTGACTAATTACGGTGTTATTTATTAATGAGCCATGTCTTGTAATAATCTCATCTGTCATCTAATAACAGGGAAAGGGAATTTTTAAAAATTACAATCAGTCATGTGAAAGCATAATAATATCCTGGCTCAGATGCTCCATCTGGGTGGTCTAGTAGATAAAGGAGAGACTTTAGAATGATGATACTAGAAATCTTTCAAGCCAGCCAATATAGTTAAAGAAAATTGTCCTCTTCTAAGACATAATCTGAAAAGGGGGAAAAAGGATGTTCCCCATATCTGTCTTATAAAGATAAACTATGTTGTCTTCAAAATCCTTTCATTTCTGGGGGAGAAAAAATATAGACTTTAAAAGCAAAAGCATTTATTTTTACCATTATCAGTTATTCACCATAGAATTTTTCTATAAAGATTTTTAAGCTATATTTGTACTAATTAAATAGAAATTTTAATGAACTTTATGATTACTAATTTAATGCAAGTGGACATGATCATATTGTGTTATGTAGTATAATCAGAGATTAGTCATATTGTAATATATTCTTACATTCACATTCAGAATATTTTAACAATTAAAAAGCATGTTTTATTGGTATTTGATAAGGTTGATAATGGGTATAAATAACTATGCTCAAGGTAATGAACCCTCTGCTTATATTAAAGCAATATGTGTTCATATAACATTTTAAATTACTCATTAGTTATTTATTTTCAACAACACTGTGAAGTGGGTTGGTACTGTGAATGTTATCCCATCTTACAGATAAAGAACCTAGGTTTAGAAAGGGGAAAGGAGTTGCTTTTGGCACACAATATAATCAGTTGATCAAAAACCAATTATTAAGCACCTACTATTTGCTCAACATTAGGGATACAAAGAAAGGCAGAAAATAATCTCTGCTTTCAAGGAATTCACCATCTAGTAGGAGAGACAATGTAGAAAAAATACAACCAACAAATTATCTAAAATAAGATACACACACACACACACACACACACACACACACACACACACACATGTACACACACACACAAAATGGAAGTTGTATAGTGGATAAAAGCCAGGATTGGTATCAGGAAAATACAATTTCTTGAGTTTCCTCATTTTTAAACTGAGTTGGAAAAGGGGATGGCAAACCACTCTATCTTTGCCAAGAAAACCCCAAATGGCATCATGAAAAGTCAGGTATAATTGAACAGCATAACAATCTTAGAAGGGAGGAACTAAGATGAGGAAGCCTGGGGAAAAGCTTCTTGCAGAAGATTAGACTTTTACTGAGACAGAAGAAAGTCAGGAAAGTCAAAATGTGGAGATGAGGAAGAATGTACCTGGCCTGATGGCCAACCATGGAACATCGCAAGTATACAGAGGGGGTATAGGATATAAGACTAAAAAGGGAGAAAGTGACCATGTTATTAAGGGCTTTGAAAGTAAAATAGGGGATATTATATTTGCTTCTGTAGCTAATAGGGAAACATTGGAATTTATTGAGTGTTGAAGTCAATAAGACCTGATTTGGAATCCTGCCTCACAATTACTTGATTTCATTTAACCTCTTGGTCTCAGTTTCTATATCTGTAAAACTAGGATATTAATAACATCTACCTCTCAGGGTTGTGGAGAAGATCAAATGAGATAACATATATAAAGCTCTGGGCATTTTATATATAAAGCCTATATAAATACCAGCTACTGTCAGGATCAAAGGAAGAAGTGGAATACAAATTCCAGTTCTTGGTCCAAGCACCAGTGATACAAATCCACTGGTTATTCTACCATATCATGCTGCCTTTCTATGTGTACCAATCTGCTTTTAGTCAGTTGAAATCCTGCTATTTGTCTAATTATTGAGGAGAATGTAGAAGTGATGATGCTCTTTTATTGGTGTTCTCTATCTTCTTGGAGGAATGCACCTTTGTAATCAGGTGTGATTTCATCTCCCACATCTAATTTATAAATTGAGGTGGTTGGACTAGGAGGACTCAGAGCTATCTTCTAGGTATAGATCTAAAGTTAGATGATGCAATTCAGACATAATATTGAGAACTGTTATATCAACTACTTTGTAGTTTGTAGTCAAAGATACAAGAAAATAAAAATTCCATAATTAGGAAGACTTCTTGGAAAATGAAACTACTGTATTATCATCTATACCTCTCATCATTTATATTTTCCTTTTGTTATACAATATACAACTATGATTTCATAGGTATAGGATATCCTTCATGAGTTAATTTCTCTACTTATACATAACAGAAATTTTTCTTCAAAATTCCATCATAATTAACTAGTTTATTTAAAACATTGAATGACTTCTCCATTTTCACACACACACACACACACATACACACATACAAAAACACAAAGAAACCATATGTGTTAGAGATAGATCATGAAACCAGACCTTCATGATTCCAAGATCAGTTATCTTTCCATTAAGTTTGCTGCTTCATTTTCCTAAGTTCTATACTTGCTGTAATTTAAGTGATTATTATAATAATCAATGCTATTTTTAGGACAGAGGGGAGCACAATGGATACAGATTAGCTTGACCTGAAATCAAGTGAACTTGTCTTACTGATTTCAAATATGACCTCCTCAGACACTTTCCAGCTGTTTGACTGTGAGCAAGTCATTCAACTCTGTCTCAGTTTCCTCATCTATAATTAAACTGGAGAAGGAAATGGCAAACCACTCCAGTATCTTTGCTAAAAAAAAAACCCAAATGAGATTATGAAGAGTTGGACACAACTGAAATAATTCAATAGCAAAAACAATAAAAGGAACAACTAGAAAGATGGATGTTGAGGTAGTTTTATATATTTTATAATTATGATATAAGAAAGAGACTACTTATATTAATAAGATAAATTAATCAAAAAATATCTATGTGCTTACTATTTGCCATGCACTGTTATAGATCTGGAGATAGGGGTATGCCTATGTATGTATATATGTATATACATAATGAAACAATCCCTACTCCCAAAAGCTGCATTATAGTGGAGACACAGGTGCATATGTAAGTATATACAGAATAAATATCTAGAGAATAAATACAAATTAATATATAGAGATCATGGAGATAAATGAAATATTGTTATTTTGGCAAAAAGACAAGTAATTTCCATCATTGCAAATGAATGAATGAATTTTTTAAAACTGATTTTGTAAAAACTGTAATATGCAAAAGTGTAATATGAAAATAGAAAGAAGAAAGATAATTCTTGCTCTCAAAAAACTAAAAGGAGATAATACATAGAGAGAAGTATTAGCTAGGGAAAGGCAGGGTGGGTAAAAAGAACCACAGGAGAACAAATGATGCTTCTTTTTCAAAACAATTTTCTATTCCTAATAATATCATTTTATTACTATGTACAGAACTAGAGGTAGATATCAGAGGTAGAAAGATGGAGAGCAAAGGAGAGAGATATGGAGAGAGGGTGGGAGATAGAAACAGAGAGAGAAAGAGAATATGCATGATGTCTGGGTCCAATTAGATATAGTGAAGAATCAACTTCTTTATGGAGCTAGAGATCCAGTTGGAAGAATATATGGCTTCAAAAAAATTACAGCTGGAATCAAGATGTTGGTTCCTAATATTCTACACTTGTTTGCTTCCAACACTGTTCACATTTCATAGTATTTATCATATTTCATACAGGTATATTATTTAGTTCATTATATTTCAAATCCCAACTCATTATTTATCAAATAGTTATCACCATATCCTTTATGTGCTACTTTCCAGAAGAATTTTTGGCACCTAAAAATTACGTCCTATTTAATTCACAATAATTAGATTGTGACTATTGTCTCCATGCCAAGACTCATTTTGTGACAATTTTAATGATATGCATGAAATGAGACAACATTGAGAATATAAGATATCTTATTCAACTATCAATAAAACAATACTTTAAGGAGGCTAGGTGGTGCAGTGGATAGAGCACTGGCCCTGGAGTCAGGAGTACCTGAGTTCAAATCCGACCTCAGACACTTACTAATTACCTAGCTGTGTGGCCTTGGGCAAGTCACTTAATCCCATTGCCTTGCAAAAAAAATGATGCTTTAAAATTTTACAGGAAATCATCTTGCATAAGGCAAAGATATATTCTTATACTGCCTTTCAGCAGTAGGGTGGCTTAGTGAATAGTGAGACAATGTAAGTATAGTATCTAAGAGTTGAACTTGTATGGACTATTTGTAGCTAGTAAACATTGAAGTGAAGTCAAGTCAGGTTAAAATATATTTGAGAAATGTTTAACAAAATTAATAAAAATAGAAGGAACATAATATTAACTTGTGGTTCTCTAAGTCAATATGTTGTTCACAGCTAGAATTGGAGTTACCATAACCAGGTCTTTGAAACATACTCTTAGACCAGGATCAATGATTTTTAATCTCTCTAGAAACCAAGCAATTACATTAGAATTTACAACAATGAAATTACAAATCACTGATGTATCATCACCATCATCAGGCAATCATTGGGCAAGCACTTACTAGTTGTCTACTAAATGCCATGACACTGTGATAAATTTTTACATGCCAAAATGTAACAACTTCCACCCTAAAGAAGCTGGAATATGGCTTTTTTTATATAAAGATGACTAGTGAAGTAGTAGATGTAATGGATTTTAAGGCAGTAAGACCTCCATTTAAATTGCTCCCCACCCCTGGAACTTGTTCTCTTTTTCTTTAAAAACTATTTCAAAATGCAATTTATACATCAAAAAAGAGCATTTTTATACATTCACTAGAACACAAAGAATTCTATATGAAACTGTGGGTCTCTCATATTGCTTGCTATAAATATATATGTATACACATATCACCTTTATTTCCTTTCTAGAGTTTCCCCCAATCCAAACCAAAAAATACCAACTTCATAACAAATAAATATTAATAGAAAAAATAATAGAAAACAAGAGAAAGATAAAAAAGGTGCTAAACCAAAACCCATTCACCAATGAATCAACCATTTAGCAATATATGTGGTAGTCTACATCCATGATTTTTCTTTTATGGAAAACAAAAATAACAAAAAATATAGGGTGCGCAAGGCATTTTCATATTCAGATTTAAATGTTCAATTTTGTTACATAGCATACCATTTATTTGTTGGTTCTTATTTTTTCTATTTACATTTTATAATCATTGTATATATTTATTGTTCTTCCTGATTCTTGTTTTTTTGTTTGTTTTGGTTTTAATCAGTTTTGCATTGATCAGTTCAGTAGTCTTCTGCAGCTCCTTTGTATATTCTCTGTATCTATCATTTCTTATAGCACAGCAGCATGACATTTATAAATCACAATTTGTTTAAGCATTCCTTATTGGTGGATATTTACTTTGTTTCCAGTTCTTTGCTACAAAGTTTTATTCTTAAAACATAGGTCTGATCAAACACTTGCTGAAAACTTTGCAGTAGCTTCTTATTGCCTCTGGGATCAAGTACAGGCTTATCCATTTATCTTTAAAACCCTTTATAATTCAGCTCTAGCCTACCTTTCCAGACTTATACATTATAGCAAAACTCTCTTTCACACATGATGTTCTATTTTCCATTCTGGTGAAATTTTTGCAGGCTTTCTCTCATTCTTTAATGAATTTTCTTCTTACCTAAGCACCTTAGAATGTTTCACTTGTTTCAAATTTCATCTCAAGCATTTCCTACAAAATGCTTTTTCCTGATCCTTTCCAACTGTAGTGCTTCGCACTGAAATTACATTTATTTATTTATTTTGCATATGTTTTGTTTGTGTACAACTTGCCCTCTTCCATATTCTCAGATAAAAATGTAAACTTCTTGAGGCTGTACACTAATTTAATCTTTATTTCTTCATTTTTCAACTTAGCCCAGTGCATGCTACATACTGATCACCCCTATAATAAATTTCATACATTTAGGAATTAATTTCTTTTAAAACATTTGTTCAATGTCAGACAGCTAGTGGGTCTGAGAAGATAGACTTAAATCTAGGGTCTCTCTACCATGCTAGTCTTTATTTACTATGTCATGCATTCTTTCTGCCTGGAACATAATCCAATAAATTTTTGTTGATTTGATTAAATGATATCTTATCTCAATTAACTCATAAATTGTGTGACTGTACACAAATCATTTAACTTCTCAATAACCTAATACAATCAATACCCCATCTCAAAAAATGGGGATGATAATAATACAATATATCTTGCAAGGTTTTTCTAATGATCAAATAAAATGATCATTGTAAAGTGCTTTGCAAATCTCAAAGCATAAAATTAATATCACCTATAATTATTATTCAGTATTTAACTAGGATGAATAATTATTTTGGAAGAAATATTCAGTGTTGTAGAATGCATTAAAATAGTGCATATTGTTCTGCTAATCCTTATAATAATGTCAATCATAAGTTAGCAGCTAAAATATGGATTGTTTATAAATTAAAACATGCTCATGAATGTACTTGGAATATTAAATGTTGCTAAAGCTACTAAACATTATCCTTTGTTTAATTTTATTTGAGACTGATTATTTTGATTAAAACAACTTAAAATTTTCTTTGTTAACTTAGGGAATTTAAAGACTTTTTTCTTCTTCCAAGCATAATTACAAATATAAAGTTATTCTTTAATTGGGCTCCAATAATATGAATTTTTTGTAGCTTTTTCTTTCTGAATTTCTCATCAGTGTGTAATTTGATGTACTGTATTATCCAGAATGTGCTCTTCTTACTTAAGAAGGTCATTTACTCAGTGAAACAAATTAAAATCCCATAATATTGTGCCCAAAATAAGATTGTGGAACCCATAGGGTTAACTACGACAACATTATCATAGTTCTGGACCACAGGTTTCACTGAAATGAGCAAAGAGTGAAGTGACAAACTGGTAAAGGTAGCAAACTCACTGCTGAAGCTAGACAACAAGAAACATCAACAAGGTTCAGGAATAAATTACAAACTAGAGCATTTAAGTCAAAAATAAAGGGAAGAAAGCATCAGATTCCCTTTGATGGTGCCAGGACACCAGCCAGCACTGTTGGCAGATTGAATACAGAGCCAAGAAAAATAGGAGAGCTAAAGCAGTATTTGGAATAGGAGACATGATCAAAGTCAAAAACAATTAAACTTTTGGAGGTTATTTGTATGTTTATGTAAATGGGGAGTAATCATGCTCTTTAGCCAACCAGGATAGCCTAACATCCACCTCTTTCTTAAATTATTTTTAAAGGGTCATTAATCTATGGGACTTAAAACCTGAAAATGGGATCCATGTGACTCTCACTATATTCCTATTTATTTATTAAGAATTAATGTCTGTGACTAATATGGAAATGTGTTTAACATAATTGTGCATGTTAAATCTATATCATATTGCTTGCTGTCTTGGGGATGGGGGAAGGAAAGGAAAGGAATGAGGAAAAAAATTTTACGAAAATTATGTTGAAAACTATCTTTTACATGTAATTGGAAAAAATCAAGATAAAAAAAGAATTGATATACATAATTTGGCCTCATTTGATCATATTTGCTCTTAAAAATAAAAAACAAAAATTACTCTAAACAAATAAATAAAAAAGCTTCAACTTTATACCACAAGTATTGTTTGAGATCAGTAAAGCAGATTTACAACCTCACACTCCACTTCCCAATGCAGACAATAGTTTTGAGATAGCCAAATGGGATGGCAAAAGGTGCCAAATTCATTTTCCTTTTTGATAAGAATCAAATCCCTGAATGTGAAAATAACAGCATGGCTCTCATATACTATCTGATATTCAAAGACTAATTTCCCTTGTATTTTAGAGTAATGGAAAAGAAAACCTAGCACAGAGTTTCAATGACATGCTTAAGGCCATATAAAGAGCATTGGGAAAAGAATCAGACTCTTGATTGTCTTTTTCAGGAAATTGTCTATTTTTTGAGTGTCTCTTGCATAGGTATCAGTCTTAAAAAAAAGACTCAGTGGTGAGTTAAATGTAAATGAATTTCAAAAAGTTGTCTCTACTTTTTGAGAAATTGTTTTTCTTTCTTTTTTTTTTTTGGTTAGGCTTTATATCATTTCCCCTCTTTTTTCCTTCTTTTCTCATACATTTTCCCCCCTTTTTTAGTACTTTAAATCTTCATAGCCCTTTTCAAAAAAAAATATCAAAGAAGGTATGTAAGCTTCTTAGCAATCATTGTTGATGTTGAGCTTTATTTCATGACAAAGAAAGGGATATAGATTAACATTTGATATTATGAAAATGCTTGTTTTATTCCTTAAAATAAAGTAAAAATATTAAAGCAAAATTTTTTTAAAAGAGATAGGTATGATCTCAGTAATGAAAGAGAGAAAGTGAATATGACATGGCAAACAGAGGCATGTCATGAAAGAGAGAAAGTGATTATGACATGGTAAACAGAGGCATACCACGAGAGAGGGTAATCATTGGCCAGAATGGCAAGCCTTTGCCCCACTTGAGGTAGATTTTGAAAGCAGGAACTGTCTTTTACTTTGTATACCTAACACTTAGCACTATCTTTGTCATATAGTAAGAGTTTATTCAATGCTTGTTGACTAACTGAATGAGATGAAAAATTCAGGTCCTGGAAAGGATTACTGTTTAGATAGGACTCTGTGGTTATGGGAGTAAGAAAGTCCAGGGATAATGATAGCAAATTGCAGTTAGTGGAAAACCAAGGGGGTAAGGGGCAAGGGTAGAGGCTCATAAGAGAGAGAAGCATTCTTTGCACAGTGTTGGTGCCCTGGGAAAAAGCTTCCTTAACCTTGTACTATTTATATCTCTGATCCCTCAAACTTCAGGTGAACTTGATGTTATGAAAAATATATTTGGCAAATCTAGGCTCTGACTGACTTTACTCTATTTGTTCTTTAAGTTGGCCCCAATAAAGAAGACCCAACTCTGGGATTTTTGTTCTTGTATTTTATTGCCAGCAATTACTGTGACAACAGATTTAGAGGAAAGGGATCTTACTGGGGTCAAAGCTTCTTCATAGTGGATAATCTGAGGAGCTACTGAAAAAGAAAATAGTCTCCAGTTTTTTTAGTCTGGAGTCATCAGTCAAATGTTTCACTCCAGGGTTCTTCTGGGGAGAATTCTAAAGCTTTGTTAACTAATACAGGTAACAAACCCTAAAGGTTTGTTTTCTTTAATGCTTGGTCTGTAAAAATGTCATGGGCTCTTCAGCTTTAAGTTAGTGAATTTATGAATATATATAATAATCTGATTTTTAGGAATGATGAAGCTACTATTTTTTTTTCAGGTTTTTGCAAGGCAAATGGGGTTAAGTGGCTTGCCCAAGGCCACACAGCTAGGTAATTATTATTAAGTGTCTGAGGCTTGATTTGAACCCAGGTACTCCTGACTCCCAAGGCTGGTGCTCTATCCACTGTGCCACCTAGCCACCCCTTGATGAAGCTATTAAAAAAAATCCAATTCTGAAGCTTTAATCATTGGAAGTCATAGCCAAGGATTTTTCCCTCTAATTTTCTCACCATCATGTGTGGCCTTTATATCTTTTCAGCTTGCACAGACTCTAGGTTATGTCTCTTGGTTTTTAATAAATAACTCTAATAAAATAAATTAATAAAAAACTAATGGAAATAAAATAAATCTAAAAATTTCATATTCTGATAAGAATGATTTTATGAGGCTGTTTTATCAATATCCAGGTCTATTAGTCAATCTCCAGACATTTAAGACAATATAATTATTGGGCATACTATTTCAATTAGTTCATTTATCATTGATAAAAAATGACCTTACTATTTTTTAAATTTGTGTTGGATTATCAGTAAATAATCAGTATAATTAAATATACAAGGGTTCATAAGATTTCATAAGTTATTAAAGTAGTATTTAGTTAATTCTTTATGTATAGGGTAATTTCAGAAAGTGACTTTAAATATAAATGTAAAACTATAGTCTTACAATCAATTGCTCAATGTTCAGAAAAACTAGGTGGATAATGGAGACTTCAGCTTTTTTTTTCTTTTTTGCATTGCATACTTTTATTTTTTAGGGATTGCTGATCATATGAAGTAAAGGACTATTAGTCATTTATTAGATATGCATCAGAGAAGATGAATAAATTGGCAATGGAGTAAGAAAGACCTGAATTCAAATCTGGTTTCAGAAGACTTCTATTTGTATGACCTGGGAAAATCACTGAAACTCTGTCTGCCGCAGTGTATTAAAATATAAAATAAGAGAAATAATAGCATTTACTTCACAGATTTGTTGTAAGGATCAAATTAGATAATATTTATAAAGTGTTTGCTTACTTAGCATAATGTCTGGAACATGATAGGCACTTAACAATTGTTT
Organism: Macrotis lagotis; assembly: GCF_037893015.1. Lineage (NCBI taxonomy): Eukaryota > Metazoa > Chordata > Mammalia > Peramelemorphia > Peramelidae > Macrotis > Macrotis lagotis. The sequence goes on along the minus strand of NC_133662.1, from coordinate 129,617,813 downwards.
CTTCCTTTCCTTTTATCCTCTGAAGAATTGTAATCTTTGATTCCATCTACATGTGGTAAAGATTCAAATCAAAATCCTAAGTTGCGACTCATTTGGTTGATGTACCCCAATTGCCCAGAGTCTAAAAATACTTTGTCTTAAATCAGACTAATGCTTCACTTCCAATAGAGAATGAAGTAACAGTTGAGCTCTTTTCAGCCTATGGAAAATTCTGAATTGTTCAGAAATGATCATGCAGACAGAGAAGAATAATGAGATGGTACTGGAATAGGTTCCAATTTAATATGGGTATTGTTATTATTCCAAATTATATCATTTAGTCCAATCATGGATGCATATACAAGTGCATTGTGTGGCAGGCTGAGGAGAACATAAATACAACTGAATGCACAATTAGGGGAAATGTGAAGTTGTAATGCAAAAATGAGAAGCTATACTAATATGGAAAATGATAAATGAAAGGCAGAGAAAAGGAAATAATAATGGAAAGATAACACTAAAATACATTATTGATAACTCTTTTGAAGGATTTAAATCAGATCATTCTTTTTTTGTCAGATTTTTTTTGTCAATGAAATAATGATAGTTGACATAATGCCTTAAACTTCACAAAGAATATTAAATTGGCTCATTTAGTTTTCAGTTCTGTGAGATAAGTATCAATTTTATCCACATCTTACAGTTAATAAAATCTCTTATTTAAAGCTGAAAGTGACCTCAAATACAATCTAGTCCAAATGCTTCTCACAACAGTCGAGTAAACTGAGGTTCACAGAATTTAAATGGCTTTCCATGGCGACTTCCAACAGCAAATTACTATTTAAGGAAGACTGAACTCAAGTCCTATTGACCAAATATGGATCTATATCCATTATGTCTCAAATATGAAAAAAAGAAAAGTGTAATGATCACCATTTCAATTATGATATCTACATAGCATAATTCTTACTATATGCAGTGCTAAAACAGTGGAAAAGTCTCAAAAATTTAATTGATCAGTATTTTAAATGTTTGATTAGCATTTTTATTAGTCAACCAAAAAACCTGACAACCTCTACTTTGCATTTTAACCCATCTTGAAAAAGATCATTCTTGTCCATTTTCTATTGGAAATAAAAATAATTTCAAATATAATTCCCAAATCCATATATTTAATATAAATTTAATATTATAAATGACTACTAATGATTATAAGTTTTGAAGTTTTACCTCTTTTTTCTGAAGTTGTATGAAAGCATTTTTTTTGTTCCACTTCCTTTTCCTATAACAATGCATATTACTTTAGTTATACAAAACTATTGAATTTAAGTATGGGTAGTGATAACAATTCCAAGCTATTTTGATGATTTTCAATCTGATTTTGTGTTTTAAAATGAATGCAGAGAGGGACAGCCAGGTGGATAGAACATTGGCCCTGTAGTCAGGAGGACCTGAGTTCAAATGTGACCTCAGACACTTAGTAATTTCCTAGCTGTGTGACCTTTGGCAAGTCACTTATCTCCATTGCCTTAAATTTTAAAAACTTCATTTAAAAAAAATGAATGCAGAAAGAAGTAAATAAAGAAGAAACATGGTATATATGATACACAGCAAAGA